>NW_018404285.1:72454-72987 GCF_002113885.1 Mizuhopecten yessoensis | reverse complement strand
TTTGTTGATAATCTATGTATATTGACAAGGGTTTTATTTATAATCCCTATATATTGACAAGGGTTTTGTTGATAATCTATGTATATTGACAAGGGGTTTATTGATAATCTATGTATATTGAACAGGGGTTTATTGATAATGTATCTATATTGACAAGGGTTTTGTTGATAATCTATGTATATTGACAGGGGTTTTACTTAGAATCTATGTATATCGACAAGGGTTTTGTTGATAATCTATGTATATTGACAAGGGGTTTATTGATAATCTATGTATATTGAACAGGGGTTTATTGATAATCTATCTATATTGACAAGGGTTTTGTTGATAATCTATGTATATTGACAAGGGTTTTGTTGATAATCTATGTATATTGACAGGGGTTTTACTGAGAATCTATGTATATCGACAAGGGTTTTGTTGATAATCTATGTTTATTGACAAGGGTTTTATTGATAATCTATGTATATTGACAAGGGTATTATGATAATCTATATATACTGACAAGGGTTTTATTGATAGTCTATGTATAC
>NW_018404285.1:71148-71349 GCF_002113885.1 Mizuhopecten yessoensis | reverse complement strand
GTATATTGACAAGGGTTTTATTGATAATCTATGTATATTGAACAGTGGTTTATTGATAATCTATCTGTATTGACAAGGGTTTTATTGATAATCTATGTATATTGACAAGGGTTTTGTTGATAATCTATGTATATTGAAAAGGGTTTTATTGATATTCTATGTATATTGACAAGGGTTTTATTGATAATCTATGTATATTGA
>NW_018404285.1:70953-71119 GCF_002113885.1 Mizuhopecten yessoensis | reverse complement strand
CTATGTATATTGACAAGGGTTTTATTGATAATCTATGTATATTGACAAGGGTTTTATTGAGATTCTATGTATATTGACAAGGGTTTTATTGATAACCTATGTATATTGACAAGGGTTTTGTTGATAATCTATGTATATTGACAAGGGTTTTGTAGATAATCTATGC
>NW_018404285.1:57012-64446 GCF_002113885.1 Mizuhopecten yessoensis | reverse complement strand
TGAACAGGGGTTTATTGATAATCTATCTATATTGACAAGGGTTTTATTGATAATCTCTGTATATTGACAAGGGTTTTATTGAAAATCTATGTATATTGAACAGGGGTTTATTGATAATCTATCTATATTGACAAGGGTTTAATTGATAATCTATGTATATTGACAAGGTTTTTATTGGTAATCTATGTATATTGACAAGGTTTTTGTTGATATTCTATGTATATTGACAAGGGTTTTATTGATAATCTATGTATATTTGCAAGGGTTTTATTGATAATCTATGTATATTGACAAAGGTTTTATGATAATCTATGTATATTGACAAGGGTTTTATTGATAACCTATGTATATTGGCAAGGGTTTCATTGATAATCTATGTATATTGACAAGGGTTTTATGATAATCTATGTATATTGACAAAAGTTCTATTGATAATCTATATATTGACAAGGGTTTTATTGATAATCTATGTATATTCACAAGGGTTTTATGATAATCTATGTATATTGACAAAAGTTCTATTGATAATCTATATATTGACAAGGGTTTTATTGATAATCTATGTATATTTGCAAGGGTTTTATTGATAATCTATGTATATTGACAAGGGTTTTGTTGATAATCTATGTATATTGACAAGGGTTTTATTGATAATCTATGTATATTCACAAGGGTTTTATGATAATCTATGTATATTGACAAGGATTCTATTGATAATCTATCTATATTGACAAGGGTTTTGTTGATAATCTATCTATATTGACAAGGGTTTTATTGATAATCTATGTATATTGACAATGATTTTATTGATTATCTATATATATTGACAAGGGTTTAATTGATAATCTATCTACATTGACAAGGGTTTTATTGTTAATCTATGTATATTGACAAGGGTTCTATTGATAATCTATCTTCATTGACAATGATTTTATTGATAATCTATGTATATTGACAAGGGTTTTATGATAATCTATGTATATTGACAAAGGTTCTATTGATAATCTATATATTGACAAGGGTTTTATTGATAATCTATGTATATTGACTAGGGTTTTATTGATAATCTATGTATACTGACAAGGGTTTTAATGTATATTGACAAGGGTTTTATTGATAATCTATCTACATTGACAAGGGTTTTATTGTTAATCTATGTATATTGACAAGGGTTCTATTGATAATCTATGTATATTGACAAGGGTTTTATTGATAATCTATGTATATTGACTAGGGTTTTATTGATAATCTATGTATACTGACAAGGGTTTTATTAATAATCTATGTATATTGACAATGGTTTTATGATAATCTATGTTTATTGACAAGGGTTCTATTGATAATCTATCTACATTGACAATGATTTTATTGATAATCTATGTATATTGACAAGGGTTCTATTGATAATCTATCTATATTGACAAGGGTTTTATGATAAGCTATGTACATTGACAAGGGTTTTATGATAATCTATCTATATTGACAAGGGTTTTATTGATAAGCTATCTATATTGACAAGGGTTTTATGATAATCTATGTACATTGACAAGGGTTTTATTGAGAATCTATGTATATTGACAATGGTTTTATTGATAATCTATGTATATTGACAAGGGTTTTATTGATAATCTATGTATATTGACAAGGNGACAAGGTTGTGTAGAGAATATATTTGGGTAACTGTATTCTTTTAAAATTTCAATGTGATTGTGAATATGACATTGAAATAAACAATATTGATTCGACGATATAAAAACGACGCGAATGAACTCTGATGATTAAGAGACTGATAAAGCGACATTACTTGCAACCTATATAGGTAACATGTTATTTACAGAATAGATAAGGAAAGGACCCCAGACACCACTTGTATTACTTACCTTGCGCATAGCTGTGATGGCAGATTAGACCTAAAAATACAAAGTAAGGTTAACACGTGATAAAACAATATCCGTTCGACCAAACACTTTTATTGGTGCATTGAGATAATAATGCATAAAAATCAACGACACAATAATCATTCTTCCGCTAATAAATATCCAGATATTTCCTATAGAATACGTTTCTGATAGGATCGGTTGAAAATTCAATGTTTTCTAAAATCTATTAAATAGCATCAGATCGTATTTTGTTGATTAACAGAGGTCGACTTTTTGTCACTACATGACGTTTTTTATATATCGGGCGGTCATCTGTTCAGTTTGGAATGTTTTTGGGATTTAAAAATTACGGAATAGTGCATCTTTTTGATTACAGAGTTAAGACGGTAACGCCTGTCAATAAATGCCGCCTTAGGGAGAGTACGCGTTAAGGTAAGTGTCAATGCATGCTTCTTAATGATAAACAAGAGGCCCAGGGGCCTTAATAGCTCACCTGGTATTTTATTTTTCAATTTAAAACCTGCTGAGTACCATTCAGGTTTATCAAAGGAGTACAAGAAACAAAGTTGCAAGAAGAACTACATATAAATCTGTTTTGGTGGGAAAGACAACAAGAAAATGAGTTTCCATGTTATGTCCCAATTTTCCTTTATTTTCCCTATTTGGGCCTCACATGCACCTTTTTATACAAATTAAACAAATTGAGTTTTTTCCCCTAAGCATGCTTCAGACCACATTTGGTTTTAATCCCTTCATTTGTACAGAAGGGGAAATATTTTTCTCTTTTTCCCCTATTGGGCCCTGCTCCTCTGCCTGGTTTGGGGGGGGGGGGGGGGGCACATCTTCCATTTATAAATATTCAATTCCCTTTGCCCAAAGATTCTCTAGAACAAGTTGGTTAGGTTAAAGTCCCTTCAACGGTACAGAAGGAGAAGGATCTTTAATGTTTTCCTCTATTTCCCCTAATGGGCCCCACTCATCTGCCCCAAAGAAACGGATCCACACACCTCAGTTTAAACAAAATTGATTCTTTTGTTCCTAAGCATGCTTCAGACTGCATTTGGTTTAAATCCGTTCACTTGTGTAGTAGAAGAAAAAAATCCTCTATTTCCCCTATTAAGCCCCGCCTCTATGCTCCCAGAGGGGCCACACCCTCTGTTTATCCAAACTTGAGGCTCCTTTGTCCAAAGATACTCTAGAACAAATTTGGTCAAAATCCTTCTATTGATTGAGAAGAAGTTTGTTTTAAAGATTTACCTATTTTCCCCCTATTTGGACTCGCCCCTCTGCCCCCAGGGGGACCATACCCTCCGTTTATACAAAACTGAGAACCCTTTGGCCAATGATGCTCCAGACCAAAGTTGGTCAAAATCCCTTCATCGGTACAAAAGGAAAAGGATCTTTGATGTTTTCCTCTATTTTCCCTAATGGGCCCCACCCATCTGCCCCAAAGAAGGGGGCCCACACACCTCAGTTTATATAAAAAAAATGTATTCTAATCATGCTTAAGATTGCATTTGGTTTAAATCCCTTCACTTGTATAGTAGGAGAAAATGAAATCCTCTATTTCCCCTATTGGGCCCCGAATCTCCACCCCCAGAGGGGCCACACCCTCCGTTTATACAAAACTGAGAACCCTTTGGCCAGTGCTGCTCCAGACCAAATTTGGTCAAAATCCTCTGAGCCGTTCAGGACTAGTAGCGTTTGAAAGGAAAAAGTTGACGGACGCCGGACGACTGACGACGGACGCTGCAGCATGGGATAAGCTCACTTGGCCCTTCGGGCCAGGTGAGCTAAAAATGTAACTAGGACCGTGTCGTCTTAAGGTAATGTTCTGGTGAGATGCCCTTTTTATGGCTTTGGAAAATTCAAGTATCGAATTGAAAAACACCTGCAAGGGCTTTTAATACACACGCCATCTAGGTAACCTACGACATCAATTTGAAGGAGGAAATCATAAACCTGAACAAGACTTTAAATCAACAATTTACTTTTATTATTATTGGTTAATCATTGAATGGTCGTTCCTATCGACGAATTCGAGCATGGTGGGTTTCTGGCTAATTGAGACCACACTCCTACGGCATCAGTGATGTTTGCGTCAGTGATTCCTGCTTTGGGGAAATCTTCAGGCCATTCTCACGGTAGAGGGATTTTAGAAGAATTTCAATCGTTTCTATTTCCCAACATTTTACCCCAATTACTAATTCAATCACATCGTAATATTTCTATTTCTTCATAATTAGCCAGAATGCTACTGGATGTGTGATTTGATAGCTTACAATGAACAAAACATTAATCTTTTATCAATAATATGTGAAAATTAACCAAGCGCATTATTTCAATATTTGCATACTGCATGCTGTGCTAGAATGGCCAGCTCTAACGATAAGGGTTCCTAACCGGAAAAACGACAGCTGAGACGGTATTCGTGGAACTGGATCTGTTTTATCTTCCTGTCCTGTTCAGCAGATACATTTTAGACACGATTGCATGCAATTTATTCATTTTTTCATCATTTAGCCGACATAATTAAAATATTATAAAATAAATAATATGTACAGGGTCGTGAACAAAAGGGTCCAGCTGGTCAGCGTCTGCAATGCAATGTGTCCAAAAATAATTATCTATACAGCAGGCTTACGGATAATGTCAATGAGGACTTATGACAAATAATAGCAAATCAATGCACTTACCAAAAAGGAGGCAGAGAAGGTTTTGACCGAGATGCATTCTGAATGATCTACGGTATTCGAGAGAGGTAGAAACAGGACAGCGGCCGCTTATGGTGTGGGACCGGTAGGGCTTTGACCGCCGATAAGACACGTCACAATCAGGGTCAAAGGGTCATCACATAAAGATAAGGCAGTTGTCACAGTCAAATACCACGTAAGAGTAACAACGGTTCAAGAACTGTGTGCAACGTTCCCGTACTGATGTTACGTCAGAGCAATAGCGAGGCTAGTCCTGGGTGCAGCAATGTCACGATTGCCCTTCTGAGATTTAAATCACGTTCAAATCTTGTTCTGAACTAGCGTTACATGATTTTATTAAATTGAACCGATTACAAATAATTTCACAAGCAACAACCATCCAGAATAGCTATTTTTGTTTACAGAACTTTTTTAACAATTATTTACTTTTTAAAAGACCAATTCGGCAGCCGTTTTGAATGTCCTTCAAAAATGTGTTTTCCCTGCACTCTATGTGAAAGCAAAATGTATCATTATCATCGACACTAAATAAACCACTAAAAGGGTCATTGTATCGCCATTTCAACGTATTTTAAGGTGGTATTTGCTGAACAAAGTTGTACAATATTGAGTCCCCTTCACCCAAGGATGTTCCAGACCAAATTACGATACAATCCCTTTATCCTTACGGTAGAAGAAGGATTTTAAAGATTTACCTGTATTTCCCCTATTTGGCCCCACCCTCTGCCCCCAGGGGGCCACCATCATCGTTTCAACAAAATTAATTTCCCTTGGTCTAAGGATGCTCCAGACTAAATCACGATAAAATCCCTTAATCCCTACGGTAGAATAAGGTTTTTTAAGGTTTTAACTTCTATTTTCCCTATTTGGCCCCGCAACTCTGCCCCCAGGGCATCCACACCCACTGTTTATACAACATTGAGTCCCCTTGACCCAACAATGATGTAGACTCAATTGGGTTGAAATCCCTTAATCCCTACAGTAGAAGAAGGCTTTTAAAGGTTTTACCTCTATTTCCCCTATTGAACCCCACATCTCTGCCCCGAGGGGGGCCACACCCACCATTTATACAAAATTGTGTCCCCTTTGTCTTATGATGCTCCAGACTAAATTAGGATAAAATCCCTTTATCCCTTTGGTAGAAGAAGGATTTTGAAGGTTTTATCTCTAATTTCCCTAGTGGGCCCCGCAACTCTGCCCCAGGTGGTCCACGCCTACTGTTTATACAAAATTGAGTCCCCTTGACCCAACAATGCTGTAGACCAATTTGGGTTGAAATCCCTTTATCCCTACAGTAGAAGAAGGCTTTTAAAGGTTTTACCTCTATTTCCCTTATTGAACCCCACCTCTCTGCCCCCAGGGGGGTCACACCCACCATTTATACAAAAGTGTGTCCCCTTTGTCTTAGGATGCTCCAGACTAAATTAGGATAAAATCCCTGTATCCCTTTGGTAGAAGAAGGATTTTAAAGGTTTACCTCTTTTCCCCTATTGGACCCCACCCTATGCCCCCAGGGGGGCCACACCCACCGTTTATAAAAAAAATAGTCCCCATTAGCCAATGATGCTACAGACTAAATTAGGATAAAATCCCTTTAGCCCTACGGAAGAAGGCTTTTAAAGGTTTTTGCCTCTATTTCCCCTATTCGGCCCCCGGCCCCTTCCCCCAAGGATGCTACAGACCAAATTAAGATAAAATCCCTTAATTACTACAGTAGAAGGATATTAAAGGTTTTACCTCTATTTCCCCTATTCGGCCCCACCTCTCTGCCCCCAGGGGGGCCACACCCACTGTTTTTACAAAATTGTACCGTAGACAACCATTAACTCTACACTTAGTACCCCATACCGTAGACAACCAATAACCCTACACTTAGTACCCCATACTGTAGAAAACCAGTAACTCTACACTTAGTACCCCATACTGTAGACAACCAATAACCCTATACTTAGTACCCCATACTGTAGACAACCAATAACTCTACACTTAGAACCCCATACCGTAGACAACCAATAACCCTACACGTAATACCCCATACCGTAGACAACCAATAACCCTACAGTGAGTACCCCATACTGTAGAAAACCAGTAACTCTACACTTAGTACCCCATACCGTAGACAACCAGTAACTCTACACTTAGTACCCCACATCGTAGAAAACCAATAACCCTACACTTAGTACCCTATACTGTAGAAAACCAGTAACTCTACACTTAGTACCCCATACAGTAGACACCCATTAACTCTACACTTAGTACCCCATACCGTAGACAACCATTAACTCTACACTTAGTACCCCACATCGTAGACAACCAATAACCCTATACTTAGTATCCCATACTGTAGAAAACCAGTAACTCTACACTTAGTACCCCATACTGTAGACAACCAATAACTCTACACTTAGTACCCCACATCGTAGACAACCAATAACCCTACACTTAGTATCCCATACTGTAGAAAACCAGTAACTCTACACTTAGTACCCCATACAGTAGACAACCATTAACTCTACACTTAGTACCCCATACCGTAGACAACCAGTAACTCTACACTTAGTACCCCATACCGTAGACAACCAATTACCCTACACTTAGTACCCCATACCGTAGACAACCAATAACTCTACACTTAGTACCCCATACCGTAGACAACCAGTAACTCCACAATTAGTACCCCATACTGTAGAAAACCAGTAACTCTACACTTAGTACCCATACTGTAGACAACCAATAACCCTACACTTAGTACCCATACTGTAGACAACCAATAACCCTACACTTAGTACCCCATACCGTAGACAACCAATAACTCTACACTTAGTACCCCATACTGTAGA
>NW_018404285.1:48346-50152 GCF_002113885.1 Mizuhopecten yessoensis | reverse complement strand
ATACAATGTTTATATATCAAACATGTACATCATACAATGTTTATATATCAAACATGTACATCATATAATGTTTATATATCAAACATGTACATCATATAATGTTTATATATTAAACATGTACATCATTCAATGTTTATATATCAAACATGTACATCATACAATGTTTATATATCAAACATATACATCATACAATGTTCATATATATATCAAACACGTACATCATATAATGTTTATATATAAAACATGTACATCATACAATGTTTAGATATCAAACATGTACATTATACAATGGGTTTTTTTACAAACATGTACATCATACAATGTTTATATATAAAATATGTACATTATACAATGTTTTTTTAACAAACATGTACTTTATACAATTATTTTTTTAACAAACATGTACATTATACAATGGGTTTTGTAACAAACATATACATATACAATGTTTATATAACAAACATGTACATCATACAATGTTTATATATCAAACATGTACATCATATAATGTTTATATATTAAACATGTACATATACAATGTTTATATATCAAATGTACATTATACACAGTATAGATTTCAAATAATTGTAACATTATACTGAAGATTTCAAGCATGCTACTGTCATACAATTATCCTTAACTAAATATCACACGATAATGTCTCTTCAACTCATTAGCTCCACACAGACAGACACTGAGGCACACACACACAGACACTGAGGCACACACACACAGACACTGACGCACACACTTTCATCAGGTAGCCATCATTTACACAGGTCATACAAACAAAAAACAACTATCACAGTGCATAAATAACAATCTTAGCTTGTAGCCCATTAAACCACATATGCAATATGCAGTGTAACAGAACTGTTAGGGTGCAATAGCCAATCTCTGTGCCATTGCCCTATACAGCCTGAACATAACATCTTTCTAAGTGTACAACTAACTGTCCTGTTACCATCCCAGATATAATCTTCTCATTTCTGTCCCAGATGATGCCATTCCTGACATAAATGTATCTTTACACAACAGACAGTGTAGCTACATCATAGTTAGTCCACACTAGACAATGTAGCTACATCATATTTAGTCCACACTAGACAGTGTAGCTACATCATAGTAAGTCCACACCAGACAGTGTAGCTACATCATAGTTAGTCCACACCAGACAGTGTAGCTACATCATAGTTAGTCCACACTAGACAGTGTAGCTATATCATAGTTAGTCCACACCAGACAGTATAGCTACATCATAGCTAGTCCACACTAGACAGTGTAGCTACATCATAGTTAGTCCACACCAGACAGTGTAGCTACATCATATTTAGTCCACACCAGACAGTGTAGCTACATCATAGCTAGTCCACACTAGACAGTGTAGCTACATCATAGTTAGTCCAAACCAGACAGTGTAGCTACATCATAGTTAGTCCACACTAGACAGTGTAGCTACATCATAGTAAGTCCACACCAGACAGTGTAGCTACATCATATTTAGTCCACACTAGACAGAGTAGCTATATCATAGTTAGTCCACACTAGACAGTATAGCTACATCATAGTAAGTCCACACCAGACAGTGTAGCTACATCATATTTAGTCCACACTAGACAGATTAGCTATATCATAGTTAGTCCACACTAGACAGTATAGCTACATCATAGTTAGTCCACACCAGACAGTGTAGCTACATCATATTTAGTCCACACTAGACAGTGTAGCTACATCATATTTAGTCCACACCAGACAGTGTAGCTACATCATAGTTAGTCCACACCAGACAGTGTAGCTACATCATAG
>NW_018404285.1:34504-47610 GCF_002113885.1 Mizuhopecten yessoensis | reverse complement strand
TATCAGTGTTATTGTCAACAGTACAGATATATCAGTGTTATTGTCAACAGTACAGATATATCAGTTTTATTGTCAACAGTATAGATATATCAGTGTTATTGTCAAAAGTACAGATATATCAGTGTTANCAATGATAATGCTGTGTACCTGGACACCTCTCATACCAAACTTACAAAGCCACTCAGAAAATATAGGGGTCACACTTTGAGGTAAATAGGATGAAAACTGATGCATATTTGACTGCAGCGGTGTAAATATTTTCCATACTTATCATAATCATACATATCGTCCATACTAAAAGTGATCATAAAGATCCCCTGTACTAACTCTCATTTGTAAGATCACCTATACAATTTTTCCGATCACAATGAACCCTCAAACAGGTACTTCCTGTGATAATTACAATCATTCATACTGTCATCACAAAGATCACTCATACTTACTCTGATCATAAGGATTGTTTGTAATAAAATTTGACCATGATTATGAATAACTGGCTCTGAATTATCATTTCTCATACCAGGATTATATAATCAGTAAAATAAATATCAGTCATACAGGGTCATAATCAACCCCCAGAATGATCACAAAAAATAACACACTTTATATAAAGCACTTAATTAGCAATCAATTCAACCCTCATTATTAAAACTCTGACCCTGACTGACTGTTCCTGCTTGCTTGGCCACAATCTTGTCATGATCGCGTACCCCTCCATGTATTGTACATAAAACACAGAAATCAAAATCCGATCATGCAGATCACTTTATGGCACCGTTTGCTTGTGGAAAGTCACTTGAGGAGGTCAAAGCCATTGAAGCGTGTCCTGAACATGGTTTGACCTCAAACACATCCTGGATAGCTTGGCGGAAACACAAGAAGTTGTAGTCTATCACACCTATAAAGAGAGACATTTTTTCTATAATACAGTTTTAGTGAACTGTGTGTATCTTAGCCTTTCTGGGACAAACAGCACTGATATATTCTACAGAATAATTAGATACATCAGTATCAGTGTTATAGTCAACAGTACAGATATATCAGTGTTATTGTCAACAGGACAGATATATCAGTGTTATTGACAACAGTACAGATATATCAGTGTTATTGTCACCAGTACAGATATATCAGTGTTATTGACAACAGTACAGATATATCAGTGTTATTGTCACCAGTACAGATATATCAGTGTTATTGACAACAGTACATATATATCAGTGTTATTGTCAACAGTACAAATATATCAGTGTTATTGTCAAAAGTACAGA
This sequence comes from Mizuhopecten yessoensis, assembly GCF_002113885.1. NCBI lineage: Eukaryota > Metazoa > Mollusca > Bivalvia > Pectinida > Pectinidae > Mizuhopecten > Mizuhopecten yessoensis. The sequence goes on along the minus strand of NW_018404285.1, from coordinate 46,342 downwards.
TATATCAGTATTATTGTCAAAAGTACAGATATATCAGTGTTATTGTCAACAGTCCAGATATATCAGTGGTATTGTCAACAGTACAGATATATCAGTTTTATTGACAACAGTACAGATATATCAGTGTTATTGTCACCAGTACAGATATATCAGTGTTATTGACAACAGTACAGATATATCAGTGTTATTGTCAAAAGTACAGATATATCAGTATTATTGTCAAAAGTACAGATATATCAGTGTTATTGTCAAAGGTACAGATATATCAGTGTTATTGTCAACAGTCCAGATATATCAGTGGTATTGTCAACAGTACAGATACATCAGAATCAGTGTTATAGTCAACAGTACAGATATATCAGTGTTATTATCAAAAGTACAGATATATCAGTGTTATTGTCAAAGGTACAGATATATCAGTGTTATTGTCAACAGGACAGATATATCAGTGTTATTGACAACAGTACAGATATATCAGTGTTATTGTCACCAGTACAGATATATCAGTGTTATTGACAACAGTACATATATATCAGTGTTATTGTCAACAGTACAAATATATCAGTGTTATTGTCAAAAGTACAGATATATCAGTGTTATTGTCAACAGTATATATCAGTGTTATTGTCAACAGTACAGATATATCAGTTTTATTGTCAACAGTACAGATATATCAGTGTTATTGTCAAAAGTACAGATATATCAGTGTTATTGTCAACAGTACAGATACATCAGAATCAGTGTTATAGTCAACAGTACAGATATATCAGTGGTATTGTCAACAGTACAGATATATCAGTGTTATTGTCAACAGTACAGATATATCAGTGTTATTGTCAACAGTACAAATACATCAGAATCAGTTTTATAGTCAACAGTACAGATATATCAGTGGTATTGTCAACAGTACGGATATATCAGTGTTATTGTCAACAGTAGATATATCAGTGTTATTGTCAAAAGTGAAGATCAGATCTAATACCACGTCTAACAATATAAATCTCTGAAAAATCAAAGACAAAATACACACCATATTCTTAATTTGAACATTAATTTTATGTTAAACAAATTTACCTCACAAATATATCCACTTTGACTTTGACAAAACTTGAACCAGTCTGGAGCAATATTTTGCTCCGAGTGAAATAACAATTCTTCTAATACACTCATTTGTTTTTATATGGTTACAATTATCATTTGACTAGTGTTCAATTATTCACCTGATCTATTGAACGATGTTTTTTCAAACTACATAAAAATGCATAACTGTGTGAGTATTTTCTTGGGGTGGTAAAAGTATGGTCAACTTGATTAAACAACCACTTTCATTGAACGACTGGTTTTGAATTTTCCCTTGAGTGGTCTTTTAACATATATTCAACTGTACCATGTTTGACAAAGCACTCCTCCCTGATGTCCCAGGCCTACACAAGGTACAAAATGTTCACCTTTTGTGCTACCTACCATGTTTGACAAAGCACTCCTCCCTGATGTCCCAGGCCTACACAAGGTACAAAATGTTCACCTTTTGTGCTACCTACCATGTTTGACAAAGCACTCCTCCCTGATTTCCCATGCCTACACAAGGTACAAAATGTTCACCTTTTGTGCTACCTATCTTGCTTCTCAAAGCACTCCTCCCTGATGTCCCACGCCTACACAAGGTACAAAATGTTCACCTTTTGTGCTACCTACCTTGTTTCTCAAAGCTGTCCTCCCTCATGATGCAGACCAGCGCCAGATACCGGTTTACTTCCCTTAGGTACATCACTGTCCCATTATTCAGTTTAATGATTGATGCTGACTTGGTGTCAAATGCTGCATCATCTTTTACCCTGTTGACAAACAATTGACAAATATTTCATTGCCATGATAAATTTAGAATTTTTGTTGTGCCTTGACCTGAACGTATGTTTACAATCTATGTGTATATACATGCCTATTTATACATTAATGCTTGTATTGTATAATAGTCTCTGAGCCACCAATTATTTATCAAATGTCTCTAAAAGTTCACAACAAAATTGGCATGTAACCAGAGATTATGCTCAATTATGTTCTACCCCTCAAATATAGCAAGAGAAAACTGAAGGCACACATTTAGTCATATGATTGGTTTCAGGTAAAAACAAAAAGCCTAGAGGACCTGTATCACTCACCTCACCTGGATAATTAAGAAACCATGGCAAAATATTCTCATTAAAATATTGAAAATAAATAGTAAATACAACAACTATTTCTAAATATTGGCTCTGTCTCTAATCCCGCATTGCATCCCCTCTTTCTGCCCCTATGAAGAGGGGTGGTGGTGGATTTTAACCATTTAATACCAAAATTTCACCTTTTGGGCCCTGTCCCTCTGCTCTAAGGGAAAACACATCCTCTTTTATACAAAATTGATTCCACTTTGCCCAAGGATGCTACAAACCAAGTTAAGTTAAAATCCCTCCTTTCATATGGAAGGAGAAGGATTTTAAACATTTAGATATCCCCACATTCCCCTGTTGAGCCCCACTTCTCTGCCCCCCTGTGGGGGAACACTCTCCATTGTACACAAAATTGAGTCCCCTTTGCAAGAGAGACTTTACACAAGATTTGATTAAAATCTCTCCATTCATAGAGAAGAAGGACTTTAAAGATTTATACCTGTTTGCCTTATTGGAACCAGCCCCTCTACCCATGAGGGGGCCACACCCTCCATATATATATATATATATGAGTCCCCTTTAAATGAGCCCAAGGATGCTCAACACTAAATTAGGTTAAACAAAATAAAGTCCACCTTGCACAGGTATGCTCTGGAATAGATTCGGTTAAAATTCCTCCATTTGTACAGCTGAAGAAGGTTTTAAACATTTAGCATTATGTGTCCGCTTTGGTCCTGCCCTCTGTCTTTACAAATTTGAGTCCCACTTGCACAGGCTCGGGATGATTCAGAACAATTTCAACAAATTTCATTAAAATCCCTCCAATTGTACTGAAGGAGAGGGATTTTAAAGATTTACCCCAATCTCCCTTATTAGGCCCCGCCCCTCTACCCCAAGCAGGGTCACATCCTTACCCAAGGATACCCATGTCAAAATAAGTCAAAATCAACTATTCAGGATTATTCACCTTTTAAATGAAAAGTTGATGGGTGGATAGACGATGGCACTGTGCCACTGTATAATCTAACTGGCCCTTCTGACCAGGTGAGCTAAAACCCTGACCGATCGCTCAGCTGATACCTGTCCTGTGAAGTGACACCCGTGAAGTTTTACGGTTACACTGCCATACATCTCCTCAGATGTACATCAACGAGTCAAACTAGTCTGTTTGTATCCTCCACAAGGTCGCACGTCAAGAGACTTTGTCGTGATATACACCAGGGATGCAGAGAACGTAAGTGAGCCTAACCCCTGACATTTTGAGGATGGCATATGACATGAAAATTGTTTTTTTCCATTACATTACTGAACAGCATTATAGTATTATACACACCCTGCCCCATAAACAGAATGAACTATCACCAATGGATGTAGATCACTACTAAATGTTGTCTACCCAGTACGTAAGCAGATATTTAATCCTAGAATTTAACTTATGTCTATAATCTGACAATTTCTCTATGGCCAGATAGTGTATTACTTACCCGTATATATGGGACATGTCTATCACTACATCAATCATGTCACAGCAGATTTCATATGTCTGCATGTCCACTGGAGAACTATCAGTGGCAATGTAGATTTTACTTATCACATCAAACAAGAACGCCTTCTCAATTCCAGAATTCTGTAAAAAAAACAAGGAGGGACTATTATTGGCAGTATACATTTGGAGATCACATCAAACAAGAATGCCTTCTCAATATTAGAATTCTGTTACTTAACAAACACAGACGAGCAATCATTGCCTGGTAACATAAATTTAACTATCGCATCAAACAATATTGTTTATACAAGGGATTCTTTTATATGGTCACCTGTTAAGATTACTCTTTATAAATTATATATCAGTCTCCTGCCTAGATTTATCAACACATAATTTTTTGATGAGATACAGTAATCCCCCGGTATAATGCCCCCCCCCATTATAATACCAACCCTGCACATCGCCAAGTTTTCCCATGGAACAGATTTCCACACTATATAAACCCCCGTTAATACCGCCATCCCCCGCATATCGCCATCCGCCAACAGATTTCAATTACAAAGCTGTTTTATCCGCCGACAATACTGCCATTATTTACGTTTTGGTTTCATAATTGGTCAATTAAATATTATCATTACCGTATTTTACCGCAAATAAGCCCCCTCTCGCAAATAAGCCCCCTCCCCACTTTGGTAAATGTCCTGGGAACAGAGTGGGTGCCTGCAATTAAGCCCGTTCCCTAATTTTGTCTCCATCTCAAAAAATAATGTATGTCAATTTTTGTCTCTGACATAAGCAAATTAGCTAAATGGATGCAAAAAAACATAAACCCAATAACTTTGTTTCTGAATTAGGCACAATAGTAAATAGCATGTAGTGACATGTACTCTTTACTGAGTACTGTGATTCTGTATTGTGTTTTTTATATAAAGAATTATGTATCCATGAGTGAATTAAGTGAAAATTGTAACACATGATTTTGGAATATGATGTAAACATAACAAAATATCAAGATATCGAGATGGCTTAACTTAAAACAAAACATCATTCTGTTGCTAAAAGAACACCATGCTTTCATCTTTTAACCGGTTGTGTATTTTGCAGATTTCAATGTAAAATGAAACATGTTGCTTGTACCAAATCCATTATATCTATAGTTTGTACTGAAGTAGCAAATTATGAATACATTTTAAAATACATCTATGAGTTGTAACAGAGAGGTAAAATCGTTTTCAAATTGATAATTGTTTTTCATATCAAATCTTTCTGACAAGGTCAGTTCGTTCATATTGCCATTCTGAAATTTGTATCAACCAATACAGTGTCAACATGCATACATATAAGTTGTTGTGTTGTTTTTGTATGATTAAGACAATGGTTTTGTGTTAATTCAGCCTTGTTAGCCAAATTTCTTCATAGTACGGTATATATTCAAATAATGTAATGGCGCTAATATAACCAAACACCTGAGAGCCTGGTCATCGTGCTAATCAGCTTTTTTTTTTTTACACCTCTGAATGTTGGTACTGTGTCTTAACGATTACCGATTGACTTATCAATAAAAAAAATATAATAATGGTGTTTGATAAAATTGAATTATTGAGACAAATTGATGATAAAAAATAAGTTAAGAAAAACAATAGCACCATCAACTTTTGGTGACTGTTATAAAAATTCTGTCTGTTAGTTGTTATTTTTACAACAAGAACAACTACAGTGGATAAGTACATGATCAATAAAAAAAATATAAAAATAGTGTTTGATAAAATTGAATTATCGAGACAAATTGATGATAAAAAATAAGTTAAGAAAAACAACAGCACCATCAACTTTTGGAGACTAAAATATTCTGTCTGTTAGTTGTTATTTTTACATTTTACAACAAGAACAACTACAGTGGATAAGTACATGATATTTAGTGTGGTCATAAATCAAAACAGTGGTATATATCCAAGATGGCGGACATTTGTGAACAAGGGGGGGTTGCTCGCAATTAAGCCCCCTCCCAACTTTTGGCCCATCTTTTTTCTCAGTAGGGGGGGGGGCTTATTTGCGGTAAAATACGGTAATGATTTAGTCATGCGTGTATAATCCACCTGTAAAGGTAAACGTGAGAGTTACTCTGTACAAACTACTCACCTCAAATGTTTTTATGTGTTTTGTGGTTGTTGTTTGTACATTTCAAATTTCATTTTCGTAATTTTACTGCTATGAGCACACTGCGAAACAGAGGTTTTGACAACGAGACGGTTTGTTATACGTTTCCAGAGATACAAATCGATCCGATACTGGCGGATTGAGTAAAATAATGGGTGTTCAATTTGTAAGATTACTTATAACTAACGCCTAACATGAGTATAATGTTAGCAAATAATGCATGATCGTTGAAGTAACTAAACTGTACTGAAATCAAACAACTACCGCCACGCCAGTCATGTGTGATGTTTTCTCAACTCCCGTTACTTTATATGGCCTGCATCACCAAATATGGTATTGCTACTTGTGCCGCTATATTTACTACATTTTCCATTTTTGGTCATGACACCCATAGATAGAATGAATTCTCACCTATATCGGAAGAGAGACGGAAGTTTCCATCATGACGGTCAATTCAGATTTCAATTACCACTGTCACGTAAACTTGATAATTTTACAAATCAATACACGACACAACGAAACATGACATTAAATGTTTGAATACACCGACAGAAAAAAATGGTTCCCACAAAACAGTCCACTCAGGTACATGTAGGAGACGCCCCTGATCAAAACACGTAACGACAAAACGTGTCCGTACTCTGCATCCCGGTTTGTGTTTTCAAGTCGGTGAATTGCACAAATGATTTTTTTTTTGTTTATTAACTTATATTGTTTAAAAGCTGCAAATGATATATATTACGTGTTTGCATTCATTTCAAAATAAATACATGTGTATGTTTATGCATTGTTTGTTACAAATAGATGTTCATCTCAGGCACATGTGTCCTACAACTGGCTGTCCTACTGAAACCCTGTTGTATCACCAAAGTAGGCACGGGACAAAAGGTGGCGGTATAACGGGGGACTACTTTATTTCCGAGATTTCGGCGCTTTCATTACTGGGAGCACTAGGGAATACTTACAGAAATCAGTATATTTAATAGGTTCTCCATAACAGGAAGCTGGGGAATCAATTTCTGCACCACTTTGCTAAATGCCTCAAATATGGAGTGGTCGTATATACTTGTTAAATAAAAACTGAAAAAAAGAAGGAATTACATGTGGCATTTAAAATTATATATATTTAAAATAACCTTTCAAACACATTATGTGACTACCATGGCTACACATTTTATGTAAACCTATGTTATAACTTTGATTTAAAACAGATTATGTAATTACCTTGGTATCAAACTTAAACTTATTAATATGTTAACTTATACTTCAGCAACATTGACCTTGACTTCACACACATTATGTACCCCCTAACCCACCATGGAATTTAACATAAAATGACCTTGCTTCTCATACTTACATAAAGCAGAGATATTACACCTTCTAATACTTACTTTAGGCAATCATACTACCATAGTCAGGGTTCTGCTAAAGCAAACTGTATATGTTTTTTTTATTTTATCTTTTATTTAAAATACAATTGAGGGGGGGGGGGGGGGGGGAGGGTTGCCATTACATGAGCCTAATATAAAGAACTTACAATGCTTTTTGCAGAATGAGAAGTGAAAACTCTGAACAGTTTACCTTAAATACAGATTTTCCAGCCCCTCCTCAGCTAGGTTATCAGATACTAAATAGTGTACCTTAGATGTAGATTTTCAAGCCCCTCCTCTGCTAGGTTCTCAGGTACCCTGTGAGGATCATGTATAAACAGTGTACCTTCGATGCAGATTTTCAAGCACCTCCTCAGCTAGGTTATTAGGTACCCTGTGAGGCCCATGTATAAACAGTGTACCGTAGATGCAGATTTTTCAGCCCCTCCTCTGCTAGGCTATCAGATACCCTGTGAGGACCATGTATACACAGTGTCCCTTAGATGTAGATTTTCTAGCCCCTCCTCAGCTAGTTTATCAGGTACCCTGTGGGGACCATATATAAACAGTGGACCTTAGATGCAGATTTTTCAGCCCCTCCTCTGCTAGGTTGTCGGGTACCCGATGAGGACCATATATAAATAGTGTACCTTAGATACAGATTTTCTATCCCCTCCTCTGCTAGGTTATAAGGTACCCTGTGAGGACGATGTATAAACAGTGTACCTTAGATCCAGATTTTCAAGCCCCTCCTCAGCTAGGCTATCAGGTACCCTGTGATGACCATATATAAATAGTGTACCTTAGATGTAGATTTTCAAGCCCCTCCTCTGCTAGGCTATCAGATACCCTGTGAGGACCATGTATAAACAGCGTACCTTAGATGCAGATTTTCCAGCCCCTCCTCGGCTAGGTTATCAGGTTCTCTGTGAGGACCATATATAAACAGTATACCTTAGATACAGATTTTCTATCCCCTCCTCTGCTAGGTTCTCAGGTACCCTGTGAGGCCCATGTATAAACAGTGTACCTTAAATACAGATTTTCTAGCCCCTCCTCAGCTAGTTTATCAGGTACCCTGTGAGGCCCATGTATAAACAGTGTACCTTCGATGCAGATTTTCAAGCACCTCCTCAGCTAGGTTATCAGGTACCTGTATATGTTTTTTTTATTTTATCTTTTATTTAAAATACAATTGAGGGGGGGGGGGGGAGAGTTGCCATTACATGAACCTAATATAAAGAAATTACAATGCTTTTTGCAGAATGAGAAGTGAAAACTCTGAACAGTTTACCTTAAATACAGATTTTCCAGCCCCTCCTACGCTAGGTTATCAGGTACCCTATACCTTAGATACAGATTTTCTATCCCCTCCTCTGCTAGGTTATAAGGTACCCTGTGAGGACGATATATAAATAGTGTACCTTAGATGTAGATTTTCTAGCCCCTCCTCTGATAGGTTATCAGTTACCCTGTGAGGACCATATGTAAACAGTGTACCTTACATGTAGATTTTCCAGCCCCTCCCCTGCTAGGTTATCAGGTTCCCTGTGAGGACCATGTATACACAGTGTCCCTTAGATGTAGATTTTCCAGCCCCTCCTCTGCTAGGCTATCAGATACCCTGTGAGGACCATATAAAAACAGTATACCTTAGATACAGATTTTCTAGCCACTCCTCTGCTAGGATATCAGGTACCCTGTGATGACCATATATAAAAAGTGTACCTTAGATACAGATTTTCTAGCCACTCCTCTGCTAGGATATCAGGTACCCTGTGATGACCATATATAAAAAGTGTACCTTAGATACAGATTTTCTATCCCCTCCTCTGCTAGGTTGTCGGGTACCCGATGAGGACCATATATAAATAGTGTACCTTAGATACAGATTTTCTAGCCCCTCCTCAGCTAGTTTATCAGGTACCCTGTGAGGGCCATATATAAACAGTGTCCCTTAGATGTAGATTTTCCAGACCCTCCTCTGCTAGGTTCTCAGGTACCCTGTGAGGATCATGTATAAACAGTGTACCTTCGATGCAGATTTTCAAGCCTCTCCTCTGCTAGGTTATAAGGTACCCTGTGAGGACGATGTATAAACAGTGTACCGTAGATGCAGATTTTTCAGCCCCTCCTCTGCTAGGTTATCAGATTCCCTGTGAGGACCATGTATACACAGTGTCCCTTAGATGCAGATTTTAAAGCCCCTCCTCTGCTAGGCTATCAGATACCCTGTGAGGACCATATGTAAACAGTGTACCTTAGATCGAGATTTTCCAGCCCCTCCCCTGCTAGGTTATCAGGTTCTCTGTGAGGACCATATATAAGCAGTGTACCTTAGATGTAGATTTTCCAGACCCTCCTCTGCTAGGTTATCACGTACCCTGTGAGGACCATATGTAAACAGTGTACCTTACATGTAGATTTTCCAGCCCCTCCCCTGCTAGGTTATCAGGTTCTCTGTGAGGACCATATATAATCAGTGTACCTTAGATGCGTATTTTCCAGCCCCTCCTACGCTAGGTTATCAGGTACCCTGTGAGGCCCATGTATAAACAGTGTACCTTAGATGCAGATTTTCTAGTCCCTCCTCTGCTAGGTTATCAGGTACCCTGTGAGGACCATATATAAACAGTGTACCTTAGATGCAGATTTTCAAGCCCCTCCTCTGCTAGGTTATCAGATACCCTGTGAGGACCATGTATAAACAGTGTACCTTAGATGCAGATTTTCAAGCCCCTCCTCTGCTAGGTTATCAGATACCCTGTGAGGACCATGTATAAACAGTGTACCTTAGATGCAGATTTTCCAGCCCCTCCTCTGCTAGGTTATCAGGTACCCTGTGAGGACCATATATAAACAGTGTACCTTAGATGTAGATTTTCCAGCCCCTCCTCTGCTAGGTTGTCGGATGCCCTATGATGGATGTCCCGCTGGGCTTCAATCTTATGATCATCAGACAGACCATCAACTTTATGGATGAAGACTTCAAATTTGATGCCCGGATTGATACGATGGGCTTTGGACACCGTGGCATTAAGTTTAGCAAGAGCATCCATGTATTCATCCTGAAGACAGAAAATTTAACTTGATCAATCAAATATTTCCTGACCATAGATCTTGTACACTAACCAATTAAACGCGATCAATCAAATATATCCTGACCATTGATCATGTACACTAACCAATTAAACGGGATTAATCAAATATATCCTGACCATTGATCATGTACACAAACCAATTAAACGGGATTAATCAAATGTATCCCGACCATAGATCATGTACACTGACCAACTAAACGCGATCAATCAAATATATCCTGACCATTGATCATGTACACTAACCAATTAAACGGGATTAATCAAATATATCCCGACCATTGATCATGTACACTAATATAACCAACTAATATAACAACTAAACAGAATCAATCAAATATATCCTGACCATTGATCATGTACACTGACCAACTAAACGGGATCAATCAAATATATCCTGACCATTGATCATGTACACAAACCAATTAAACGGGATTAATCAAATATATCCCGACCATTGATCATGTACACTAACCAACTAAACAGGATCAATCAAATATATCCTGACCATAGATCATGAACACTGACCAATTAAACCTGACCAATCAAATATATCCTGACCATTGATTGTGTACACTAACCAATTACACCTGACCAATCAAATATATCCTGACCATAGATCATGTACACTGACCAATTACACCTGATCAATCAAATATATCCTGATCATTGATCATGTACACTAACCAATTAAACGGGATCAATCAAATATATCCTGACCATTGATCATTTACACTAACCAACTTAACGGGATTTATCAAATATATCCCGACCATTGATCATGTACACTTATATAACCAATTAAATGGGATCAATCAAATATATCCTGACCATTGATCATGTACACTAACCAACTTAACGGGATTTATCAAATATATCCCGACCATTGATCATGTACACTAACCAATTAAACAGGATCAATCAAATATATCCTGACCATTGATCATGTACACTAACCAATTAAACAGGATTAATCAAATATATCCTGACCATAGGTCATGTACACTGACCAATTACACCTGATCAATCAAATATATCCCGACCATTGATCATGTACTCTGACCAACTAAACAGGATCAATCAAATAAACAAGAGGCCCAATGGGCCTGCATCGCTCACCTGGTATAAAACTCACAATTGTAACCTTAAAAGTGATCTAAAATAAAGCTANAAAATATATCCTGACCACTTATCATGTACACTAACCAACTAAACAGGATTAATCAAATATATCCCGACCATTGATCATGGACACTAACCAATTAAACTGGATCAATAAAATATATCCTGACCACTTATCATGTACACTAACCAACTAAACAGGATCAATCAAATATATCCCGACCATTGATCATGTACACTGACCAATCAAACAGGATTAATCAAATATATCCCGACCATAGATCATGTACACTAACAAATTAAACAGGATCAATCAAATATATCCTGACTATAGATCATGTACACTGACCAATTACACCTGATCAATCAAATATATCCCGACCATTGATCATGTATACTAACCAATTAAACAGGATCAATCAAATATATCCTGACCATTGATCATGTACACTAACCAA
>NW_018404285.1:21152-33981 GCF_002113885.1 Mizuhopecten yessoensis | reverse complement strand
GGCAGTTTGGTTATTGAGAAGAAGTTGTTTAAAGTTTTTAACATATTTGACCCCTGTGACCTTGAAAATAGATGAAGGTCATTTATTTGAACAAACTTGGTAGCCCTTCATCCCAGTTTGCTTCTGGCCAAATATCATCACCCTAGGCCTTTCGGTTATTAAGAAGAAGTCGTTTAAAGTAAAATATTGATGCCGGACGACTTCGTGCCAGGTGAGCTAAAAATATGTATACATATTCTTTACATAGACCAATTAACTGTAATCAAATAAACCTTGTACAGTATTCATCTGTGTCATCCCATTAAAAACGAAGAGAAGAGAACAAGCTTACACTCTACCTAACAGGAAGATTTCATTAAGACACTAAAACTGTAAGCCACCGGCTAACAAATACACCCCTCTTATATGGCACGAATCATTGGAACAGTCACGTTTGGTCTTCTGACCATAGTGATTAATTATCTATGAAGTTTCACACAATTCATTTTGGCACCAGTCAGAAGAATTCCCTCGAATAGACTGAGTTAAACAAAATGAAAAAGCAGTGAAACTCTCATAAAAGAAGCAGATCAAAAGCTAAGTTTACGTATACATCTTCAGAGGATGTTGAATACATCAATTGAGTTTTAGGAATTTCGTATGAAAACCATAGGAGTAGTTGTCTGGACAAGATTCTGTCTGGAGATGGATGGACAGATTAACTGATGGATGGATGGAAAGATTAACTGATGGATGGATGGAAAGATTAACTGATGGATGGAAAGATTAACTGATGGATGGATGGAAAGATTAACTGATGGATGGATGGACAGATTACTGATGGATGGAAAGATTAACTGATGGATGGATGGACAGACAACCTTATTCCAATAAACCATCATCCTTACCCCAAATTTTGTTTTATTCTTGTTTGTTTGTTTTAGGGTGATTTTTTTGCAATGAAGCATATAAAAGCAGACATGTGCATACCTGGGAGTCTATGACAAAGATAATAGCTTCACATTCTTCATATATAGAATCATGGAAATCAATCTGGCCAGGTAAATCCCACACCTGGAACTTTACAAAGGAGCAGTTGGTAATATCTGGAACAGAATAAACATAATTACAGATAGCACAACCTTTATCAACAGATATCATAACAAACATGTAAATGGGAGAATTCAGTAAATCAACTCCTCTTATCCACATCACAAACATTATAGGGTAAATTACATTGCACCTCTCCTTATCAACCTACCAAACATATCATAACAATTAATTGCCTCTGTCATCCACAGATCTTGATCAGGTATAGCTTGTACTTGCTTTCTTTAATGATAATTGTTTGCTTACCTTCTTTTACGATCTTGTTGGTACTTTCCAGGAATAGAGTTTCATTGGGTGACACCTTGTGAAAAACTACCTTCTGTATGGAGGATTTCCCACTTCTGCATTTAAACAAACATTTATTTGTTTTGTTACATTAAGTATATTTCATTTGATATCATCAAGACACAAATTATTCAACATTTAACATTTTTATTAATATATAAAACAGACACCATAGTTAATTAATTATATACAATACTTTTCTGCTGTTTTGATAACTAGGTTTCATCCTTTTTAACAGCACTTTATCATAAATCAGTTGATGTGACAAACCTTCTTAATCCCATTAGTAGGATCCTTGGTTTGTGTTCTGATGATGATGCCTGTGTGTCAGTGTCATTCTCATCAGGCCCATAGCCAAAGCCCTTTGGAAACGAGCCAAAGGAGCCCGCCACTTTATCTTCAGAGTATGAAGACTGCAAACAAAAAAAGATCACTAAAAAAACGTACAGGGATTTGACGTACAATGTATTAAGGGTCAAAAGGAGCCATTTAAGGCCATTAAAACGCTTTACCACTGTGACCTTGAGTGAGGGTCATGTCATTTATTTGAACAACCTTGACAGGGCTCACTCTGGACCTAGAAAATCAGTAGTCATTTTTGTTTTAACAGTGGCCATACTTTCTCGGCCTCCAACTGTTACGGATAGGCCCTCGATTAAAATCATTAAATGTTTTATATGTTTTGAAGTGCAATACTATTCAACATGATGTTAAATTAAGGATAAATTATAAACATGATATATATAACAAAATTTTAATTTAACAGAGTACTCCTTAATTTAGTCCGAATTAATTTTGACGTTTTATCGACTTCTTTTATATCGGTCTGTCGTTGAAAATCTGCACTTTGACATGGTGTTTCAAGGCGATAATTATACTTTCTAATCAAGCATATCGGACGCATTTATGCGTGCTAGGGTATACGTACTGGAAAGGGTAAATGAAGACAATGCAAACTTTTTTAAATGCATTTAACCAATAGATGTAACAAGGTGATCAGATCGGCTTACAGCCCCGCCAAATGTACGTTTGCGGACCACCTATGTGTGACTGGCTTATCAGACTGTTTTCTCAACGTCAATGGGTCATCCAATTAACTTGACCCCACTGTCCATTAATGTACACGGGGTATAACATCTGAAGCTTGATAATTGACTTCATAACTTAGACAAAAGCATTAATTAACTCACAGTCGTATAGCACGCGCTGATCTGTGACAGCCCTGATTATGTTTACGCAATCAGTGTCAGCCACAATATACACACATGAGTAGACAGATCGTTCTCTGGGACAAAGATACAGATTTTACCCATTTTTAAAAACTTAGTAAGTCAATTGAGTAGCCACATCGTATTTTTAGTAGCCAATAGATTATAAAAGGACCAACAGTGCGAGCCCTGCTAGTCCGAATTATTCTGATGTTTTATCGACTTTTTTCATATCGGTCTGTTGCCGATTAACGTCAGTCACGACAGACCGATATGAAAAAAGTCGATAAAATGTCAGAATAATTTGGACTAGCGCCCTGCTTGATATCCCTACGTGTAAGCAAGTAACATAACAAATATCAATACCGGTACCCTATATACATCATGCTGCATTAAAAGAAACCATTTCATGATCATTATAGCATTGCAACACCTTTGAGAGGCAAGGTATATCATTTTGATATATATAGTGTACCCTTTTATTTCATCGATGCAATCTTCTCATCATCAGGTAATACCCTTATTTCAGTTATCTTCATTCTTCAAGAACAGTTCAATTAAATTAAAGTTTAATTAAATTCAAGTTTATTTGGTAAACAACACATAAGTTGTTTTTAATATTTTAATAATCCATGATACCCTTTTTTGCTCCAGGTGTTTAAAATAACTGTTTGTGATTTTATTTCACTTTATTACACATCTCAGTAATAAAATTGTTACTACAAATGGGTAACTGTAACCCAAATGCAGGATTATTACCCATATGCGCCGTTGTGCCCAACCTGTTTATCATGTGTATAGTCTAGAGAACGACACTGCAGGCCTTTCTAGTGCTAAGCCCGATAGTCATTAAAGGGGCACTGTACCATCTGGTCAAAACAATAGAGTCATGTGTATAGAGCATACAATGTTCATTAGTTACAAAATAAGCTCATCTGGGCTATACTGATAGTGATCTCAACCAGATGACAGGCATGTGACTGCAGAGTTGTGAATGAAGTTATACATCCATGAAATTTGTTCACAAACAGTACATCTATTAAGAGTGATAAACAAGTTACATATCATAAAATCAAACGGAAGCAGTTATTAAACCCTCTATGATATGATTGTAATTACCATGTGCGCCAATGATTCCACCAAAACTGTTACTTTCCGATTCCAGTCTTGTTTTGGGTATCACGTTCTATTCACTTCCGGGAAAAATCATGTGACCCCTTCTGTCGCGGAAAAAATAATCTCCACATCCTTCGACCGGATTTCTTGCATATATAATAAGAAACAGGTCAAATTACGGAAAATATACCACAAGAATTTCAATTGCCCAAGAAATATGTTATATTTCAGATGTGTTTTGTTAAAATTTGTTTTTTTTAAATGTTCTACATTTTTTGTGTATTCGGGGCGTCTTTCGTCTCTTCCTTGTATTTGCTAAGCGATCAAAAAGTCTAGAGAGTCTCGAAATTCGGCTTCCGGTGAAAACACAGCAAGAAAAAGACTTTCCGATAAAATCACTCGATTGTAAGTTACTAATAGTTTAACACATTAAGACATATTGTGCATATTTATAAATAATTGTGTCATTTCAAAAGCATGCATCATCACTTTTAAATAGCTTACCTACCTTATTACTCCTGTAATTCAACTCTTTTTTCTGACACAGTCACACAGTAGCACAGGGGTTCGTAAATACAGAGGGGGGTGGGGGGAGGGGGGTTATTAGTCATAAAAACCCGATTGTTCGACCACTTTTTAAATTTCCATGCGGATAGAGAGAAGATAAATGGTGGTCGAAGGGTGAGATATTTTGGACTAGAGTCATTTTTTTGTATTTTCTTTGTAACAGTAAAGAGAATAGTGTGCTTCCACCGGGGATCGAACCCTCGATTTCCAGGTTCCTAGTTGGACGCTGTACCACTGAGCTAAAGGGAAATTACCTCTGGCTCGAAGGTAGAAGGCGACCTTAATCCTATATGTACAATCAAAAACTGCCACACATATTTTTCATAAAACATCATAGAGTTGTGATTGTACATAGGATCACAGTCACCTTCTAGCTTTGCACTAGAGGAAATTTAACCTTAGACCGTCCGACTAGGAAGTCTGGAATCATGAGTTTGATCCTCGGTGGAGGCACAATACTCTCTTACTACTCCTCTGTCGGATAACACAATATATAAAAGACACATCTCTTTGTCAGGGACTACGTTGTCATAGCTACTCTCTTACCTGTTACGTAAACAAACTTTAAACCCCTTTACTATGTAGGTCAATGAATTTCAATCAGAATCAGTGGTGTACAATTGTAATGAAATCCGACTGTGTTTATTGCCAGTGACCTGCTAGAGCAGTAGAGTTAAGAGGACTCCAAGGTTGGAATCTGGGTTTTTTGGTTGTGCATGTTTTCTCTTAACTCTAGACTACTGCTCTAGCTGGTCACTGGCAGATGAACAGACTGATAATATATGCATGTGGCACCCTGTTATATTTTATATTTCGTTGTAGTTATATTATGTAGCGTCTAAGTGTACATATTTAAAGCATACCAAAGTTCGGATTTATTTAGCCACGTCCCTACATGTAATTTTTTAGGTTCTTTGCTTTAGTAAAAAGGCGTCAAAACATCTGGTATACGTATTTGATAAGTTTATTCTCCTCGTGGGTAGAAAAATACCTAAAATACAAATAAACAAGTTCTGATGAACGTCTCCAAATGCAATATGCAATGATCATGATAAATCTATATTTGCTGAGTGAAAATAAATTATACAAAAAAGCGATATTAATCTCAATAATATGATAAAATACAGAACATCATGTTAATAACCTGCTAGCAGTACCATCACCAAAACATGAATGTAAGCAAAGTACAAGAAATTATATATTCTAAAAGATAATTTCCCATAAACCCCCAAGTATGTTCCATGTAAACAAGACACTTGTATTCTTTATCGTTGATATTCTTGGTTGTTGAAGCAGATTGTCAGCTTTGGCTTATTGCACTCATCAAAAATGAATTGATACATGAATTCACTACAGGTATTCAGATGATTTTAAATTGAAATATCATTCACCATAACAATATCTGCACCCTTCAGTTAAATATTGAATTGTGATATTTAAGTGGACATGATGTTGTAGATACATGTATAAAGTGGGACTTCTTTAAACAGATATCTAGATTAATCAAATTGATTTTCTTAAGTGAGCGAGATCAGGTTATCTCAGTCGAGGGCTAGGATTCTGTAAGAGAGCCAGATCAGGTTATCTCAGTCGAGGGCTAGGATTCTGTAAGGGAGCAAGATCAGGTTATCTCAGTCGAGGGCTAGGATTCTGTAAGGGAGCAAGATCAGGTTATCTCAGTCGAGGGCTAGGATTCTGTAAGTGAGCCAGATCGGGTTATCTCAGTCGAGGGCTAGGATTCTGTAAGTGAGCAAGATTAGGTTATCTCAGTCGAGGGCTAGGATTCTGTAAGTGAGCCAGATCGGGTTATCTCAGTCGAGGGCTAGGATTCTGTAAGATAATCTGAGGCATTCTACGATATGTCACGTAAAGACGCCAGGCAGATCCGACAAAATAGAAAAATCTAGCAAGGGGTATCACATATCACGATATCTGATCCTGTCTTAGGTGTGAGAATAAATGTTATAGGAGGCGTCTCTCATCTCCTAAGCTCGGTATCAGATCTATTTTCTGAGTTGTTGGATGCAAATGCAGTATCATTGATTATACAGAACTTT
This sequence comes from Mizuhopecten yessoensis, assembly GCF_002113885.1. Lineage (NCBI taxonomy): Eukaryota > Metazoa > Mollusca > Bivalvia > Pectinida > Pectinidae > Mizuhopecten > Mizuhopecten yessoensis. The sequence continues at coordinate 27,659 of NW_018404285.1, read as the reverse complement.
GTTCTGAACTACATATTAATTAGCATTTGTTTTATACATGTATATGAATGTGCAATTTTATTCATTTCCATGATGTGTTTGCAGGATGGTCATTAGCTGCAACAGGCTGTAATTCAAGTCTTGTGATGAGAATGTCTGCTCTAGTTCCAGTCATGTGATGAGAATGTCTGCTCTAGTTCCAGTCATGTGATGAGAATGTCTGCTCTAGTTCCAGTCATGTGATGAGAATGTCTGCTCTAGTTCCAGTCATGTGATGAGAATGTCTGCTCTAGTTCCAGTCATGTGATGAGAATGTCCGCTCTAGTTCCAGTCATGTGATGAGAATGTCCGCTCTAGTTCCAGTCATGTGATGAGAATGTCCGCTCTAGTTCCAGTCATGTGATGAGAATGTCCGCTCTAGTTCCAGTCATGTGATGAGAATGTCCGCTCTAGTTCCAGTCATGTGATGAGAATGTCCGCTCTAGTTCCAGTCATGTGATGAGAATGTCCGCTCTAGTTCCAGTCATGTGATGAGAATGTCCGCTCTAGTTCCAGTCATGTGATGATAAAGCTGCTCTAGTTCCAGTCATGTGATGAGAATTTTGAGTTGTGTGATGGGAAAGCCTTACAATCTGGTATCTGAATCACAGAGGAAGTGAAGCATGTCTTTATATTGTTGTCTCATGTAATCAGACATGGGATGAGATACTGTACAGTAATAGTGTCCCACTGGGTACCTTCCATGGGATAGAATTCAGTATAGACATTTTACAGTAATAGTGTCCCACTCGATACCTTCCATGGGATAAAATTCAGTATATACATTTTACAGTAATAGTGTCCCACTGGGTACCTTCCATGGGATAAAATTCAGTATAGACAAAAAATACCTATTGGATATGTGGGTACTGCACTTATAATGATGCACAGGTGTATTAGAGTTCGCGAGGATACCTATGGGGGTGATTGAGGTGAGGTGCTGCTGCTCTACACAGGTGTGTTGACGAAGGCCACAGAATGGAGGTGCCTGGAAATGTAAACCAGAGAAATAGTTTGTACCATAAACTCACACATGTACGATTGTCTCGACTTATTGTGACTTTATTTGTCATTTTGATTGCTGCTCCACTTGTAGCTCATTACTACCTCTCAAAAATCACCAGTGATGTCGACGGTGGCACACCAGACCCAAAGCAGAAACGGAAAAGCCTGCTTGATAGAAAGGATCCATTTCATACAACAGATGTAAAAACGCAGTTGAGTGAACTACACCGGATCAGAACCTCGGTTAGTAATGAATTACGGGATCTGGAAAGTAAACGACAAAAACTACAATCACAAATATCTAAATATCACATGGAAATCGAAAAACTGCGTGTGGAAAAGGAAACCTTAGAAAAAGATATAAAAACAACTCAGCTAAGTCTGGATCAACTTCGGTTAGAGAGAGATGAGTTGGACCAGCGATACATTCCGATATTAAAAGCTCCTCAACAAATACTGTTGGGACCTGAAGCCAATACTCATATAGTTCCTCCTGCATCTTCTGTGTCCTGTCACATGCATTCATGTTTTGACTATTCACGTTGTTCTGTGCTATCAAGATTCCCTGTGTATTTTTACACTGGGAAACAGCTTTTGGATTTTGGAACGCTAGATTCTTTTATCGAAAACTCTATTTCAGAGATTCTTGTGAAAAACCAGTATAGGACATACAATCCAACCTCTTCCTGTATATATGTGGCTGTTATAGGCCAAAGTAAAGCTCAAAGTATTGATTCAAACTCTGTAGAAAATGCTCTCCATAATTTACCATACTGGCACGGTGATGGGAGAAATCATGTGATAATGAATATACTTCGACAGCCTGGACATGCTGACATGTTCACTGGCGTTAATACTGGGCGAGCCATCATTGCTCAGACAGCATTCACAGAAACCAGCTTCAGGTCTGGATTTGATGTATTAATCCCACCAAGTTTGGGCAAAGCATCGGGAGATGTTTGGCAAGACCTTCCCCCGTGTTCTCCTGTTCGACGGAAATATTTCCTATCATTTGTTGGTCTGTACAATAATGGTATTTTACAAAGTAAACCAGCGCTATATCAGAATTCCAATGTCAATATAGAGTCTAATGAACTGAATCGTTTATTTGAAAATGGTCATGGATCTGATGATGCAAATTATCAAAACCGAAATTTAAAATCAATTAATGATAGGAATATCTTACAGGAAGGAGGAGTGGATGAGGATAAATTAGATTTTGAACAAACTATTGTAGAATATTTAAAGGAAGTGGAAAGTACCAGTGACCATGGGCTGTACACAAAGTTTTCCTGTGAAAACCCTGTACCAGGCTCGGTGATTGGTGAATGGGGATTATGCGGGGCCGCCAATGAAAGGCATGACTTACTGATACAGTCAACCTTTTCTCTCATATTTGCCCCACTGAACACTAGCTATGTGTCTACAGCAGTCTTCCAGATCCGTCTTTATGAGAGTTTAAAATATGGGGCAGTGCCGGTAGTTTTAGGGAATCACATGCAATTACCTTTTAGTGAAATATTAGATTGGAAAAAAACAGTTATTATGCTTCCAAGGGCTCGTTTGACAGAAGTTCATTTCATTTTAAGAACTTATACAGACAATGATATTGCGCTGATGCGTCGGCAGGGAAGGTTTGTTTATGAGACCTACTTTGGCACATCCTACAGCATGTTCAACACTGTTTTAGCATTAGTAAGAACTAGACTTACCATTCCTGCTGTGCCTGTGGCAGATGTGCCCTCTCCCAGTGTCTTCAATACCACATTCCTCACCCTAAAACTGGAGGGACCAGAACCAAACCAAGAGACAGATGAGGTGCTGGGGCCATTAGAAAACCCTTTTGGCTCCCTCAAGTTTAAACAGAACTTCACCCAATTTGCTGCCTACCAAATGTTTCAGCATCCAGGAGATCCCCTACAGATGTTTCCAAACACGCCATTTGAAGAGGTTCTGCCTTCTGAAGCCAAGTTCTTAGGTAACAGTATTAATAATGCATTGTCTTTGAGTTAAAATGATATACTTGATATACAAATTATATGATTGATAAGAACAATATACTACATGTCTTAGAATAATAAAAATTGTACCGGGGTTAGAAGAATATAAATGAAATATACAACATTCAATATAGTGCCCTATCTAGCTAACATAAGCCATTCTAAAGCGCTTTACAGTACATAGATATCCAATTAAGACAATTAGCATATAAATTAATCAATACAATTTTGAGGAATTCCTAGGAGCTGCCTTATCAGGCGCTAACTACTAGTCCTATGCCACCTGGCTAATATCTCCCTATGTGTGTTTGCCTGTGTGTGTGCTGGAGCTGTAATGTGTTCTGTAATATACATTGTGTTATGAATTTGAATTATACATTGTCTTTGTTTGAATTAGGATAATGTAATATTATGATAAATAAGGTTAATATATGCATTGTATATAGAAATGTATATAAGGGTGATCGGGTGCCCTAGTGGATAGAGCACTCACCTTTCACCGATACGGCCAGCTGGGTTAAAAGGTATGGGGTCACCTGCCAGCTGTCTACATGGGTTGTCACTGGATACTCCAGTTTCCCTCCTTCATCAAGACCCTCAGCATGCTTCCATCGAGGCCAATATGTGTGATTAATAAAAGTTGAAATAACTTGTTTTACAATTTGTTGTACAATAAAAAGACTTTACACTTAGATCTGTATATAGGTTAGGATGATATACAGTACTGTACATCTTATGATGGATTTATATATGTATAGCATCAGTATACATAATGTAGATTATAGGATAATATGCATTGTATTAAATTAGAATAATATGTATTGTATTTCTATGGTGTTTGTAAATTGAGATCAATATGAATGAAGACATATGTGATGTTCCCATTTGAAGCCAAGTAAGTTTCCTTATGTACATTGTATGTGAAGCAGCAGCTCTTTTTATAGTATAGCGTAATTATGTGAAGCAGCAACTCTTTTTATAGTATAGCATAATTATGTGAAGCAGCAGCTCTTTTTATAGTATAGCGTAATTATGTGAAACAGCAGCTCTTTTTATAGTATAGCGTAATTATGTAAAGCAGCAGCTCTTTTTCTAGTATAGCGTAATTATGTGAAGCAGCAGCTCTTTTTATAGTATAGCGTAATTATGTGAAGCAGCAGCTCTTTTTCTAGTATAGCGTAATTATGTGAAGCAGCAGCTCTTTTTCTAGTATAGCGTAATTATGTGAAGCAGCAGCTCTTTTTCTAGTATAGCGTAATTATGTGAAGCAGCAGCTCTTTTTCTAGTATAGCGTAATTATGTGAAGCAGCAGCTCTTTTTCTAGTATAGCGTAATTATGTGAAGCAGCAGCTCTTTTTCTAGTATAGCGTAATTATGTGAAGCAGCAGCTCTTTTTCTAGTATAGCGTAATTATGTGAAGCAGCAGCTCTTTTTCTAGTATAGCGTAATTATGTGAAGCAGCAGCTCTTTTTCTAGTATAGCGTAATTATGTGAAGCAGCAGCTCTTTTTCTAGTATAGCGTAATTATGTGAAGCAGCAGCTCTTTTTCTAGTATAGCGTAATTATGTGAAGCAGCAGCTCTTTTTCTAGTATAGCGTAATTATGTGAAGCAGCAGCTCTTTTTCTAGTATAGCGTAATTATGTGAAGCAGCAGCTCTTTTTCTAGTATAGCGTAATTATGTGAAGCAGCAGCTCTTTTTCTAGGATAGCGTAATTATGTGAAACAGCAGCTCTTTCTCACCTTAATAATAATAATGTTGTGTGCAAAGTTAAAATGTTATCTGATGATAAGAATGAAATTTAACCAATTTTGTTGTTATGTTTTGTTACCATTAACATGCCTTTGTTATATTGCAGGATCAGGCTATGGTTTCAGGCCTGTCAACAAGGGTGAAGGAGGAGCTGGCAAGGAATTCAGTGAATCCCTCGGGGGCAACATTCCTCGTGAACAGTTTACAAGTTAGTAAATTTAAGGTGTTTTGTACCAGATATAATAAATAACTGTAGCCAATTTGAAACCTTACATGGCAACAATCCTTGTGAACACTTTACAAGTTAGTAAATATAATATATAGGTGTATTGTACCAGATATTATAAATTACTATACTTTATATATAGCAAATTTGAATACCTCAGGGTCAACATTCACCAGGAACAAGTTGAAAGTAAGGTGTTTATACCACAAACTGTTGGATACCGTTATCGTTGAGTTAATTCCTTAGGGCAATATGTATATCTCCCAAGAGAATTTTCATGTAAAATGTTCATACTGTTTACCATTAGTGTTCAGTGAATCTGTCAATTTGTTTTTANGCAAGTAAGGTGTTTATACTAGATACAATGAATTACAATAGTCAGTTTGAACCCTCAGGGGCAATATTCACCAGGAACAAGTTAAAAGTAAGGTGTTTATACTAGATACAATGAATTACTATAATCAGTTTTAACCCTCAGGGGCAATATTCACCAGGAACAAGTTGAAAGTAAGGTGTTTATACTAGATACAATGAATTACTATAGTCAGTTTGAACCCTCAGGGGCAATATTCACCAGGAACAAGTTAAAAGTAAGGTGTTTGTACTACAAACTGTTGGATACCATTATCGTTGAGTTAATTCCTTAGGGCACTATGTATATCTCCCAACAGAATTTTCATGTAAAATGTTCATACTGTTTACCATTAGTGTTCAGTGAATCTGTCAATTTGTTTTTACATATAAGTAATCTATTTTATGAGTCTTCTCTCGAAAGTCATAATATAGAACTATGTACCTGTTGATTTATTATCAATTGAGTTGCAATAATTGTCTCCACTGTAGTAATAATGCAGTTCTACTGTGCACATACTCCAGTGTTTATTTGCTTGGTTGTCCCCCTTACAATTACAATGTAGAATTGAGTATGTATTACAGTATGTTATTATGTATATTGCTCTATAATAAGTTCTTTTGATTTCTTTCTACTTCTAACTACCTTTTGTTTCTTAGCACCTTGCTTGGCAATAACTCACTTTTGGCTTTAATGTTGGTAAAAGACGTAGGATTGTCCACAGGCTGGGACATACCAAAGTCCTTCAAAATGGTAGTTGTTATCCTCTGCTTAACAGTCAGCATTTGGGATAATGGTAACAACTGGTTCACTGTTGTCGGTATAATGTCGGGGAATGCTGTGCTGGGTGCCTTCAGTGTGTTGTTTCAGTGAGGTACACTATAAAGTCGGCATTTGGGATAATGGTAACAACTGGTTCACAGTTGTCGGTATAATGTCGGGGAATGCTGTGCTGGGTGCCTTCAGTGTGGTGTTTCAGTGAGGTACACTATAAAGTCGGCATTTGGGATAATGGTAACAGCTGGTTCACAGTTGTCGGTATAATGTCTGGGAATGCTGTGCTGGGTGCCTTCAGTGTGGTGTTTCAGTGAGGTACACTATAAAGTCGGCATTTGCAGATCAATGCTATCACGTCGATCACAGGATATACACCAA
>NW_018404285.1:19292-20629 GCF_002113885.1 Mizuhopecten yessoensis | reverse complement strand
TCATTTACAGCTGAGTAGACTAGAACAAGCGAAGTAAAGTATCTTTCTCAAAGATACAACACAGTGACATACCGTGACTCGAACCTGCAACCCCTCGGTCACGAGTCTGGCATCCTACCACTAGACTACTGTGCCTCCTAAGTGTTATAATGTATGAAGCTTTGGTACCACCTCATTTGTTGATGGGGCATTGCCATTTCCATCAGTCTGTTCATCTGTACAACATCTTGGCAACAAAGCTCTGATACAAAAACTCCACCAGTTAACAAACTTTGTATGCAGAGGTAAAATTGTTTGCATAATAAAAACAATAACAAAATGTAGAATTATGATTATTAACACTATAACAATATATGCATGCTCTTTGTTTGTCTAGATTGTTAAAACCGACAAAAACAGCCTCAACAACCGGTTCTTGCCATTTGATGCCATAGAAACAGAAGCCATATTGAGTATAGATGATGATGCTCATCTTCGTCATGATGAAATAGTGTTCGGATTCAGGTAATGACATGTTTTCAGTTTCTGTGCTTTGTTTGATCATTTATCCATGGTTATACAAATAGTCATGAATAGGAAGGCAAAGTTCACAGATGAAGGGACCACCTAAGGGCCACTATAAAATGACTTAACTGTTATACCTGTACACAGTATCGTATTAAACTCCAACTGTGCATGTATCCTGACAGCAGACTAACCAGAGGAGCTTTGTAATTAGGGAGACACTGTCAAAAGTACAGGGGTAGGTAAGAGAGAAAGGATAAAGGTACAAAAGGTTGTAACAGGGCAGCAGATCAATGTCCCCTACAAAAACAGATGACACAGAAGACCGCCCCCATTTTTGCGAGGGAGAAGGGCCACACATAAGTTTCCTCATACATTCATACAATGGGATTCATCATGTCTATCCTTTTCCTAAACCTGTGCAGATGGCAGTCAATGGCTTGAAATAGAAGTCAGATTCAGCTTACAATTACAAAAACTCTTATTAATTATTGATGAATATAAATTTAATCAGATAATGATTACAGACCGACATGTTAGTCATGAGAATTCAACACATGTATGAGTTATCAGCTTGGTACATACACAGCGTTATTATTATCATACAGTCTGAAGATTGACAGAACTGACATGTCTGATATATATCTATGTACCATTAATCAGGGTTTGGCGTGAGGAGCGTGACCGAATCGTAGGATTCCCAGGGAGGTTCCACGCATGGGATGTACGCTCCAATGCATGGCTTTACAACTCCAACTACTCTTGTGAACTGTCCATGGTCCTCACTGGGGCAGCATTCTTCCACAAGGTAAGCCAAGTCAGATATACAGTAA
>NW_018404285.1:14620-15585 GCF_002113885.1 Mizuhopecten yessoensis | reverse complement strand
TGTAGGTCGTCTCAAAGCAGTTCACAAATTATTATCCATGGTTATGGGGCTGCCATTCNAGTGCCCTGTGTCATTACAAAGTTCTCTGGGTTTAATGTGCAAGTCACAGGGATTACCCAGACGGATGTTTGGGTGTTAGAAAGTTTGTAACCATGAGGAACCGATTGCGAGTCGGAAGTCAGTATTTGATATAAAAAAATATATATAAAAAAATGAAAATAAAAAAATAAAAAAATGATAGTACAATGGTGCACCATTAATGATTTTTGTAATGTTTATTATCCGACTACGATATCTCGGAGAAGTGGAGATAACTCTTCTCAGAAACGGTGTTATGCCTAGTAATATGATTTGTCATTGTGTGTGAAATCAGCTGACTGGTTACACGAGAATCGTTGTATTCATAGTGTATTCATAGTCTAATGGCAGTTGATTTCTGTTGGTAGATTTATATACAGAACAAACATCAAGAATGTAAATATATAAGCTCTACTTGTCCTTGTTATCCCCAGGGGTTTAGCTTCCACTTTCCTAGTTACTCTCATATAATAACAATACCAGTTCAAGGTTCTTCTATACAGCTTCATCACAACCTAGTTCGTAAGTCGTCTCAAAGCAGTTCACAAATTATTAACCATGGTTATAATTCTTTTTACTTCCAAAGTCTTTGCTTTCTTCAAGTGTCTAATTCTACATTCCTCGATTCTCACGGATCTTTTATTTCTAATTTTGCTAGATATTCTACATTTAACCTTGTTATCCACAGGTGACGTTGTGCTAGATATTCTAAATTTAACCTTTTTATCCACAGGTGACTTTGTGTAACATATTCTAAATTTAACCTTGTTATCCTCAGGTGACGTTGTGCTAGATATTGTAAATTTAACCTTGTTATCCTCAGGTGACTTTGTGCGACATATTCTAAATTTAACCTTGTTATCCTCAGGTGACCTTGTACTAGATAC
>NW_018404285.1:10804-12168 GCF_002113885.1 Mizuhopecten yessoensis | reverse complement strand
TGACTGGTTGCACGAGAATTGTTGTATTCATAGTGTATTCATAGTGTATTCATAGTCTAATGGCAGTTGTTTTCTGTTGGTAGATTTATATTCAGAACAAACATCAAGAATGTAAATATATAAGCTCTACTTGTCCTTGTTATCCCCAGGGGTTTAGCTTCCACTTTCCTAGTTACTCTCATATAATAACAATACCAGTTCAAGGTTCTTCTATACAGCTTCATCACAACCTAGTTCGTAAGTCGTCTCAAAGCAGTTCACAAATTATTAACTGTGGTTATAATTCTTTTTACTTCCAAAGTCTTTGCTTTCCTCAACATATTCTACATTTAACCTTGTTAATTATCCTCAGGTGACTTTGTGCGACATATTTTAAATTCGACCTTGTTATCCTGAGGTGACCTTGTGCTAGATATTCTAAATTTAACCTTGTTATCCTCAGATGACCTTGTGCTAGATATTTTAATTTTAACCTTGTTATCCTCAGCTGACTTTATGCTTCGTATTCTAAATTTAACCTTGTTATCCTCAAGTGACTTTGTGCTAGATTTTCTAAATTTAACCTTGTCATCATCAGGTGACTTTGTGCTAGACATTTTAAATTTAACCTTGTTATCCTCAGTTGACCTTGTACTTGATATTTTAAATCTAACCTTGTTGTCCTCAGGTGACATTGTGCTAGATATTCTAAATTTAACCTTGTTATCCTCAAGTGACCTTGAACTAGATATTTTAAATTTAACCTTGTTATCCTCAGGTGACCTTGTGCTAGATATTCTTAATTCAACCTTGTTGTCCTCAAGTGACTTTGTGCTAGATATTCTAAATTTAACCTTGTTATCCTCAGGTGACTTTGTGCTAGTCATTTTAAATATAACCTTGTTATCCTCAGGTGACTTTGAGCGACTAATTCTACATTTAACCTTGTTATCCAAGGGGTGACCTTGTACTAGATATTTTAAATTTAACCTTGTTGTCCTCAGGTGACTTTGTGCTAGATATTCTTAATTTAACCTTGTTGTCCTCCGGTGACTTTGTGCTAGATATTCTAAATTTAACCTTGTTATCCACAGTTNTAAATTTAACCTTGTTATCCTCAGGTGACCTTGTGCTAGATATTCTAAATTTAACCTTGTTGTCCTCAGGTGACCTTGTGCTAGATATTCTAAATTTAACCTTGTTATCCACAGGTGACTTTGTGCTAGATATTTTAAATTTAACCTTGTTGTCTNNNTATTTCAAATCATCGGTCACCATAGTAACCATCCAGGACACCCGTTGGCAGTAGGCATAGAGTTCATTTGAAGTCGTTGAATATGCTGTTTGCCAAAAATCCTGCAGATGTAAATGGTGATAAGTTGATA
>NW_018404285.1:7168-7523 GCF_002113885.1 Mizuhopecten yessoensis | reverse complement strand
TGTGCTAGATATTCTAAATTTAACCTTGTTGTCCTCAGGTGACCTAGTACTAGATATTTCAATTTAACCTTGTTATCCTCAGGTGACCTTCTGATAGATATTCTAAATTTAACCTTGTTGTTCACATGTGACTTTGTGCTAGATATTCTAAATNGTGACCTTGTGCTAGATATTCTAAATTTAACCTTGTTGTCCTCAGGTGACTTTGTGCTAGATATTCTAAATTTAACCTTGTTATCCACAGTTGACCTTGTGCTAGATATTCTAAATTTAACCTTGTTGTCCTCAGGTGACTTTGCGCTAGATATTCTAAATTTAACCTTGTTGTCCTCAGGTGACCTTGTGCTCGATATTA
>NW_018404285.1:4928-5151 GCF_002113885.1 Mizuhopecten yessoensis | reverse complement strand
TCCTCAGGTGACCTTGTGCTAGATATTCTAAATTTAACCTTGCTAATCTCAGGTGACTTTGTGCTAGATATTCTAAATTTAACCTTGTTATCCTCAGGTGACTTTGTGCTAGATATTCTAAATTTAACCTTGTTGTCCTCAGGTGACCTTGTGCTAGATATTCTAAATTTAACCTNTGGTGACTTTGTGCTAGATATTCTAAATTTAACCTTGTTGTACTCAG
>NW_018404285.1:0-121 GCF_002113885.1 Mizuhopecten yessoensis | reverse complement strand
TAAATTTAACCTTGTTGTCCTCAGGTGACTTTGTAATAGATATTTTTAAATTTAACCTTGTTATGTACAGGTGACCTTGTGCTAGATATTTTAAATTTAACCTTGTTATCCTCAGGTGACC
>NW_018404284.1:3687-3855 GCF_002113885.1 Mizuhopecten yessoensis | reverse complement strand
GGGAGGTGTATATACCTGATGTATGGGAGGTGTATACCTGATGTACTGGAGGTGTATATCTGATATATGGAAGGTGTATAGCTGATGTATGGGAAGTGTATAGCTGATGTATGGGAAGTGTATAGCTGATGTATGGGATGTATGGGAGGTGTATACCTGATGTATTGG
>NW_018404284.1:0-121 GCF_002113885.1 Mizuhopecten yessoensis | reverse complement strand
TGGGAGTTGTATACCTGATATGTGGATACTTGATGTATATGGGTATTTGGGTATATCTGATGTATGGAAGGTGTACACCTGATGTATGGGAGGTGTATATACCTGATGTATGGGAGGTGTA
>NW_018404283.1:5002-5119 GCF_002113885.1 Mizuhopecten yessoensis | reverse complement strand
TTACCTATAAACAGTAACCTCTCCTTAAGGATCTCTGTCCCACTGTACTGTGGTTTTACCTGTAAACAGTAACCTCTCCTTAAGGATCCCTGTCCAGCTAGACTGTGGTTTTACCTT
>NW_018404283.1:0-121 GCF_002113885.1 Mizuhopecten yessoensis | reverse complement strand
CTGTCCCACTGGACTGTGGTTTTACCTGTAAACAGTAATCTTTCCTTAAGGATCCCTGTCCCAGTGGACTAGTTTCACCTTTAAACAGTAACCTCTCCTTAAGGATCCCTGTCCCACTGGA
>NW_018404282.1:1373-2539 GCF_002113885.1 Mizuhopecten yessoensis | reverse complement strand
TATATAGTAATGTTAGTATGTCGTTATATATAGTAAGGTTAGTATATCGTTATATTTAGTAATATTTACATTCTGTTTGCTTAGACCCATTGACAAAAATTACATTCATAAATGCATAACACGGGTGTTCATAGAATCTCAGAACGTGGGAACTGATAGTAACCTGATCACATGCGTAGTAATACACTACAAAAACTACTCACTCGGAACGACCGACCTAGATGCTTAATTCTTACATCTTAAAATATTATTGAACTGTGCTTTGTGAAATATCCACGTATTCACGTGTCCTGTGCTACAAATAAACATTGACTATGGAACTTCATTTTGTTGTGTTATTGTTGTTGACGGTTGCTAAGATCTCTCACAATAATGTCACATTTCCCCGCGAAAAACGCTGTTCTCGCCACTGCGTTGCACCCGTGTATAAGCAGGAACAAACCCTGTTTAGTTGTTTTATTCGTTGTTATATCGATCCACTGAAAGGATTCGTCAATGTAAATATAAGGAATGATATTTATTTTTTCAACATTGATGAGGTCATAACAACAATGGGTTTTTGGACATATTTTACGTGAATCGCTAACGCGATTCATTCAATATGTCCATAAACCCTAGTTATTATGACCTCATAAATGTTGAAAAAATAAAAATCATTCCTTAAATGTAAGTATGTCGTTATATATAATCATGTTAGTATGACGTTATATATAGTAATGTTAGCATGTCGTTATATATAGTAATGTTAGTGTGTCTTTATATATAGTAATGCTAGTATGTCTTTATATATAGTAATGTTAGTATGACGTTATTTATAGTAATGCTAGTATGTCGTTATATATAGTAATGTTAGTGTGTCTTTATATATAGTAATGTTAGCATGTCGTTATACATAGAAATGTTAGTATGACGTTATATATAGTAATGTTAGTATGTCGTTATATATAGTAATGTTAGTATGTCGTTATATATAATAATGNTGACGTTATACATAGTAATGTTAGTATGAAGTTATATATAGTAATGTTAGTATGTCGTTCTATATAGTAATGTTAGTATGTTGTTATATATAGTAATGTAAGTATGTCGTTATATATAGTAATGTTAGTATGACGTTATATATAGTAATGATTGTATGTCGTTATATCTAATAATGTTAGTACCTT
>NW_018404282.1:0-121 GCF_002113885.1 Mizuhopecten yessoensis | reverse complement strand
ATATATAGTAATGTTAGTATGACGTTATATATAGTAATGTTAGTACCTCGATATATATAGGAATGTAAGTGTGTCATTATATATAGTAATGTTAGTATGTCGTTATATATAGTAATATTAG
>NW_018404281.1:4377-4680 GCF_002113885.1 Mizuhopecten yessoensis | reverse complement strand
TAAAGGAGCTGGTCATGTCTGGGGCGGACCTCGGGGCAACAGATAATAGAGGAGGGACACCTCTGATACGTGCCGTGACTAATGACAGAGAAGATGCTGCGGAATTCCTCGCCAAGGAGATGACTGTCCATGAGTTGAGTGTGGTGAACAACAGTGGGGACAATGTGTTACATCTGATGGCTTTATGTCATTGTCCGTGGTCGCAGGTGATACAGGACATAGCTGATACCTGTCCTAAAGCGTTACAACAGGTGGATAATGAGGGGCGCCGACCGATAGATACTGCAAGACTTTTTCTGCCAA
>NW_018404281.1:0-121 GCF_002113885.1 Mizuhopecten yessoensis | reverse complement strand
GTGTTACAGACATCACGGTCCTTGGGTTTAGTTACACCTCTACACCTAGCCGCCTGGCGGGGAGACCTCGATGAAGTAAAGGAGCTGGTCATGTCTGGGGCGGACCTCGGGGCAACAGATA
>NW_018404280.1:3218-3362 GCF_002113885.1 Mizuhopecten yessoensis | reverse complement strand
TTATGATGGAATCAGAGCGATGTTATGATGGAATCAGAGCGATTGTACGATGGAATTAGAGCGATGGTACGATGGAATTAGAGCGATGTTATGATGGAATTAGAGCGCTGTTATGATGGAATCAGAGCGATGGTATGATGGAAT
>NW_018404280.1:2169-2993 GCF_002113885.1 Mizuhopecten yessoensis | reverse complement strand
TATGATGGAATCAGAGCGATGGTATGATGGAATCAGAGCGATGGTATGATGGAATCAGAGCGCTGTTATGATGGAATCAGAGCGATGTATGATGGAAATAGAGCGATGGTATGATGGAATTAGAGCGATGTTATGATGGAATAAGAGCGATGGTATGATGGAATCAGAGCGCTGTTATGATGGAATCAAAGCGATGCATGATGGAATTAGAGCGATGGTATGATGGAATTAGAGCGATGTTATGATGGAATCAGAGCGATGTATAATGGAATCAGAGCGATGGTATGATTGAATCAGAGCGATGGTATGATGGAATTAGAGCGATGTTATAATGGAATTAGAGCGATGGTATGATGGAATCAGAGCGATTGTATGATGGAATTAGAGCGATGTTATGATGGAATCAGAGCGATGTTATGATGGAAACAGAGCGATGGTATGACGGAATAAGAGCGATGTTATGATGGATTCAGAGCGATGGTACGATGGAATTAGAGCGATGTTATAATGGAATTAGAGCGATGGTATGATGGAATTAGAGCGCTGTTATGATGGAATTAAAGCGATGTTATGATGGAATTAGAGCGATATTATGATGGAATCAGAGCGATTGTATGATGGAATTAGAGCGATATTATGATGGAATCAGAGCGATGGTATGATGGAATTAGAGCGATGTTATGATGGAATCAGAGCGAAGGTATGATGGAATCAGAGCGAAGGTATGATGGAATCAGAGCTATGTTATGATGGAATCAGAACGATGTATAATGGAATCAGAAACTTGGTATGATTGAATCAGAGCGATGGTTTGATGGAATTAT
>NW_018404280.1:0-121 GCF_002113885.1 Mizuhopecten yessoensis | reverse complement strand
GGTATGATGGAATCAGAGCGATGGTATGATGGAATAAGAGCGATGCTATGATGGAATCAGAGCGATGGTATGATGTAATCAGAGCGATGTTATGATGGAATTAGAGCGATGTTATGATGGA
>NW_018404279.1:3947-4108 GCF_002113885.1 Mizuhopecten yessoensis | reverse complement strand
ATGCATGTATGCTGTAATATGTATGCTTTTACATGTATGTATGCTAGTATATGTATGTATGTATGTATGCAGATATACGTAGGTATGCATGCTGTTTTATGTAAGTATGTATGCTATAATATGTAAGAATGCTTTAACGTATATGCATGTAGGCTGTTATA
>NW_018404279.1:0-121 GCF_002113885.1 Mizuhopecten yessoensis | reverse complement strand
ATATGCTATAACATTTATGCATGTATGCTTTAATATGTATGTATGTATGTATGTATGCTGTTTTACATATGTATGAAGGTTTGTGTGCTATTATATGTATGTATGCTATGTATACCATATG
>NW_018404278.1:4044-4359 GCF_002113885.1 Mizuhopecten yessoensis | reverse complement strand
TGTATATGTTACTGTGTATGTTACTGTGTATGTTACTGTATATGTGACTGTGTATGTTACTGTGTATGTTACTGTATATGTTACTGTATATGTTACTGTGTATATGTTACTGTGTATGTTACTGTGTATGTGACTGTGTATGTTACTGTGTATGTTACTGTGTATGTTACTGTATATGTTACTGTATGTGACTGTGTATGTGACTGTGTATATGTTACTGTGTGTTACTGTGTATATGTTACTGTGTATGTCACTGTATATGTTACTGTGTATATGTTACTGTGTATGTTACTGTGTATATGTTACTGTGTATGT
>NW_018404278.1:2323-3844 GCF_002113885.1 Mizuhopecten yessoensis | reverse complement strand
TATGTTACTGTGTATATGTTACTGTGTATGTTACTTTGTGTGTTACTGTGTATGTTACTGTGTATATGTTACTGTATATGTTACTGTGTATATGTTACTGTGTATGTTACTGTGTATGTGACTGTGTATGTTACTGTGTATATGTTACTGTGTATGTTACTGTGTATGTTACTGTGTATGTTACTGTGTATGTTACTGTGTATATGTTACTGTGTATGTTACTGTGTATATGTTACTGTGTATGTTACTGTGTATATGTTACTGTGTATATGTTACTGTGTATATGTTACTGTGTATGTTACTGTGTATGTTACTGTGTATGTTACTGTGTATATGTTACTGTGTATGTTACTGTGTATGTGACTGTGTATGTTACTGTGTATGTTACTGTGTATATGTTACTGTGTATGTTACTGTGTATGTTACTGTGTATGTTACTGTGTATATGTTACTGTGTATGTTACTGTGTATGTTACTGTGTATGTTACTGTGTATATGTTACTGTGTATGTTACTGTGTATGTTACTGTGTATGTTACTGTGTATATGTTACTGTGTATGTTACTGTGTATGTTACTGTGTATGTTACTGTGTATATGTTACTGTGTATGTTACTGTGTATGTTACTGTGTATGTTACTGTGTATATGTTACTGTGTATGTTACTGTGTATGTTACTGTGTATGTTACTGTGTATATGTTACTGTGTATGTTACTGTGTATGTGACTGTGTATGTTACTGTGTATATGTTACTGTGTGTTACTGTGTATATGTTACTGTGTATGTGACTGTGTATGTTACTGTGTATGTTCCTGTGTATGTTACTGTATATGTTACTGTGTATATGTGACTGTGTATGTGACTGTGTATGTTACTGTGTATGTTACTGTATATGTTACTGTGTATGTTACTGTGTATATGTGACTGTGTATATGTTACTGTGTATATGTTACTGTGTATGTGACTGTGTATGTTACTGTGTATATGTTACTGTGTATGTTACTATATATGTTACTGTGTATATGTTACTGTGTATGTGACTGTGTATGTTACTGTGTATATGTTACTGTGTGTTACTGTATATGTTACTGTGTATATGTTACTGTGTATGTGACTGTGTATGTTACTGTGTATATGTTACTGTGTGTTACTGTGTATATGTTACTATGTATGTGACTGTGTATGTTACTGTGTATGTTCCTGTGTATGTTACTGTATATGTTACTGTGTATATGTTACTGTGTATGTGACTGTGTATGTTACTGTGTATGTTACTGTATATGTTACTGTGTATATGTTACTGTGTATGTTACTGTGTATGTTACTGTGTATGTTACTGTATATGTTACTGTATATGTTACTGTGTATGTTACTGTGTATGTTACTGTGTATGTTACTGTGTATATGTTACTGTGTGTTACTGGATATGTTACTGTGTATATGTATATGTGACTGTGTATATGTTACTGTGTATATGTTTCTGTGTTTATGTTACTGTGTATGTTACTGCATATGTTACTGC
>NW_018404278.1:0-120 GCF_002113885.1 Mizuhopecten yessoensis | reverse complement strand
GCTGTCCCATTGCACTTTTCGTATACACAGTAGCCTCCCCTTAATTTCAATTTGGATATAACTGTAGCACAGCTGGGCCAGGACACTTCTGTTGACCAGGTAGCTGACAGTTGGTTAGAG
>NW_018404277.1:3799-4218 GCF_002113885.1 Mizuhopecten yessoensis | reverse complement strand
CCTATGTTGTCAGTGACGTACAGTACATTGTAGTTTATGTCCTATGTTGTAAGCACGGTACATTACATTGTAGTTTATGTCCTGTGTTGTAAGTGACGTATAGTTTATGTCCTATGTTGTAAGTGATAATCATTACACTGTAGTTTATGTCCTATGTTGTAAGTGACAAACAGAACATTGTAGTTTATGTCCTATGTTGTAAGTGACGTACAGTTTATGTCCTATGTTGTAAGTGATATTCATTACATTGTAGTTTATGTCCTATGTTGTAAGTAACGTACAGTACATTGCAGTTTATGTCCTATGTTGTAAGTGACGTACAGTACATTGTAGTTGATGTCCTATGTTGTAAGTACGGTACATTACATTGTAATTTATGTCCTATGTTGTAAGTGACGTACAGTTTATGTCCTATGTTC
>NW_018404277.1:0-120 GCF_002113885.1 Mizuhopecten yessoensis | reverse complement strand
GTTGTAAGTTATGTACAGTACATTGTAGTGTATGTCCTATGTTGTAAGCGATGTACAGTACATTGTAGGTTATGTCCTATGTTGTCAGTGACGTACAGTACATTGTAGTTTATGTCCTAT
>NW_018404276.1:6936-7089 GCF_002113885.1 Mizuhopecten yessoensis | reverse complement strand
GTCATGCCTGGAGATACCTCCTAGCTGGCCTATCCCTGGGACATAAACAGTAATGCCTGGAGATATCTCCTAGCTGGACTATCCCTGGGACATATATACAGTAATGCCTGGAGATATCTCCTGGCTGGCCTATCCCTGGGACATATATACAGC
>NW_018404276.1:5016-5429 GCF_002113885.1 Mizuhopecten yessoensis | reverse complement strand
TAGCTGGCCTATCCCTGGGACATATATACAGTAATGCCTTGATATGTCTCCTAGCTGGCCTATCCCTGGGATATATATACAGAAATGCCTGAATATATCTCCTAGCTGGCCTGTCCATTGGATATATACAGTAATGCCTGGATATATCTCCTGGCTTGCCTATCCCTTGGACATATATACAGAAATGCCTGGATATATCTCCCAGCTGGCCTGTCCCTGGGACATATCCAGTAATGCCTAGAAATATCTCTTAGTCGGCCTATCCCTGGGACATATACAGAAATGCCTGGAGACATCTCCTAGCTGGCCTGTCCCTGGGACATTTACAGTAATGCCTGGAGATATCTCCTGGCTGGCCTGTCCCTCGGACATATACAGTAATGCCTGGAGATATCTCCAAGCAGGCCTATCCG
>NW_018404276.1:0-120 GCF_002113885.1 Mizuhopecten yessoensis | reverse complement strand
TATACAGTAATGCCTGGAGATATCTCTTAGCTGGCCTATCCCTGGGACATATACAGTAATGTCTGGAGATCTCTCCTAGCTGGCCTATCCCTGGGACATATACAGAAATGCCTGGATAAA
>NW_018404275.1:3871-4033 GCF_002113885.1 Mizuhopecten yessoensis | reverse complement strand
TTTTTAGGATTTTGGTTTGTCCCGGCCAGAGGACAGAACCCATCGCCTTTCTCAACTTGGCGAAAGCTCAATATTCAAGCCAAAAGGTAGGTGTTGCCAAGAAAGGCGCTAGGAACGAAAACGTAGAAAGAAGTAAAAAGAAAGATAATGATCCCAAATATT
>NW_018404275.1:0-120 GCF_002113885.1 Mizuhopecten yessoensis | reverse complement strand
ATACTGACAACGGGTGAAGCAGTTGTTGCCATTCCACTTAATGCTGAACGTTAAGCAGGGAATAACAAATACCATTTTTTAGGATTTTGGTTTGTCCCGGCCAGAGGACAGAACCCATCG
>NW_018404274.1:4979-6317 GCF_002113885.1 Mizuhopecten yessoensis | reverse complement strand
CCTGTCTCCCTAGGTGTAACACGTAGTTGTCCTTCAGCTACAGTTATGTGACCTGTGTCCCTAGGTGTAACACGTAGCCTTTTTTCATTGCGTATACGCTAATTTATATGAAGACAGAGTTTATTTAGCTGAAGAAGGGAGGGATGTGATTATATCATCGTATTTGTTGACGCTGTTGTTTAAATTTAACATTATGTTGACGGTGTGGTCAGCTTTTCATTTTGTGTGTTGATTCTGTGTTTTCTATGTGTTGATATTTGTGTGTTAACTGAATGCTATATATTTATGTGTGTGTGTATTTTTTTGTGTTGGCGTTATGGTATATGTGTTGGCGTTATAGTATATGAGTTTGGCGTGGTATATGTGTTGGCGTTATGCTTTAGATATATTTCACGATTTTTGTTTCATCCCTTTCCGTATGAATAGATTTAAAGAGGAAAAGTGTTGAAGGTAATGTCAATGAGGGATGACGTTCGATTGATATATATGTATATATATTTTAACTTCTCGTTCTCGTTAGTATATATGATACGGACCAAACGATGATAACATTGGTAAATGAGTGAGATTGGTAAATACAGAATTACATTTTAGAGATGAACCTGTTTTGTAAAGACAGACCTACATCTGATCTATTTATGGAGTGACAGGCGAGGCCCCACCTGTAGTTGACCTACTTCTGATCTATTTATGGAGTGACAGGTGAGGTTGCACCTGCAGTTGTCTTTCATCAATCATATTTGTATATGTTGTTGAAGATTCCATTTATTTCATAAAACACCAGAGGTCACGACGATTAAGGTAAGTATCGATACTTCAGTCTAGGTTAGCTGACATACTCTGTCTACACACGGCTGTAGGAGTGTGGCCTCAGAACCAAGGCTCTCTTACTTAAGGAAGGTTAACTTCGTTAGATCTATCAAGTACATTTCGTTTCTGTCTTCGTGTCAACGTCGCCACATAACCAAGGCCTTTTTAGCTAACCAATATGATTCTTTGTTTAAACCTCGTAATATATATATACTACTTTTTCTACTAATATCCCGTCCATACATAATCTGTTATGACTACTTAGGAAATATACACATGACATGTGCTATCTTTATAACGTTTGTGAATAATTGTTTTGTAGTACTATACTATACTATAACTGTAGTTAGTTACATGTAGCATCTGCAACCAATATGTTAGATAAAATATAAATGAAAGCAAAAAAAAAAAAAACTATATCGTGGTATCAGAATACATACATACAAGTGATACGAAGAAACATCACCTGAATTGTACCAAACATAGAAGATGTCATGTCCCAAGCTCCTACAGACAACTGAAGGTCAT
>NW_018404274.1:0-120 GCF_002113885.1 Mizuhopecten yessoensis | reverse complement strand
TGGTAGCTGGATGATATGATTAGTGGTGGCTAGATGATAGGATTAGTGGTTGTTGAATTTTAGTATTAGTGGTGACTAGATGATAGGATTAGTGGTGGCTAGATGATAGGATTAGTGGTG
>NW_018404273.1:7176-10974 GCF_002113885.1 Mizuhopecten yessoensis | reverse complement strand
ATATTGGACCAGTAGTATGCTGAGATGATATTTAACCAGTAGTATATATATATATTATTGATGTGATGTTGATAAAGTGTTTACATCTAGCTGATAACCTGTACAAAATAATTTACTCGGACCAGAGTCAGAATCTATACTGATTTTTACGGAGGCGTTTAAAACATCAGTAATAAACGTGACGTCAGTAATTTCTTTCCAGCGGAAGTACGCAATTTGCGACATCTGGTGGTAACCTCTGTTACTGAAAATGCTAGGGAGACAACTTTTATAGCACTTCATAGTATGTAAGAAATACTAACTTATTCAAATATCCTGATAATGTTGTTAACATTTCAGTTTACACTATTTTCAATAACAATAAGAATATTGACTTTAAAATCATTATACTATATTCCCCTACATCGATTTTTGAATATTTATCAAATTATAAAAAAAATACTGTTGGAAGGGAGACAACTGCGAGACAACTCATCATTCTTGAGAACATTGCGTGAGATTTTGTACCAGGCTTGAGAACATTGCCTGAGATTTTGAACCATGCTTGAGAACATTGTGTGAGATTTTGTACCATGCTTGAGAATATTGCGTGAGATTTTGTACCAAGCTTGAGAACATTGTGTAAGATTTTGTACCATGCTTGAGAACATTGCGTGGGATTTTGTACCATGCTTGAGAATATTGCGTGAGATTCTGTACCAGGCTTGAGAACATTGTGTAAGATTTTTTACCATGCTTGAGAACATTGCGTGAGATTTTGTACCAGGCTTGAGACCAGGCTTGAGAACATTGTGTGATCGTACACAATATTGCGTGATATTTTGTACCAGGCTTGAGAACATTGCGTGAGATTTTGTACCAGGCTTGAAAACATTGCGTGAGCTTTTGAACCATGCTTGAGAACATTGCGTGAGATTTTGTACCATGCTTGAGAATATTGCGTGAGATTTTGTACCAGGCTTGAGAACATTGCGTGAGATTTTGAACCAGGCTTGAGAACATTGTGTGAGCTTTTGTACCAGGCTTGAGAAAATTGCGTGAGATTTTTTACCATGCTTGGGAATATTGCGTGAGATTTTTTACCATGCTTGAGAATATTGCGTGAGATTTTGTACCAGGCTTGAGAACATTGTGTGAGATTTTGTACCATGCTTGANTATTGTGTGAGATTTTGTACCATGCTTGAGAACATTGTGTGAGATTTTGTACCATGCTTGAGAACCTTGTGTGAGATTTTGTACCAGGCTTGAGAACATTGTGTGAGATTTTGTACCAGGCTTGAGAACATTGTGTGAGATTTTGTACCAGGCTTGAGAACATTGCGTGTGATTTTGTACCATGCTTGAGAACATTGCCTGAGATTTTGTACCATGCTTGAAAACAATGCGTGACATTTTGGACCATGCTTGAGAACTTTGCGTGAGATTTTGGACCAGGCTTGAGAACTTTGCCTAATATTTCATACCATGCTTGAGAAGATTTCCGAGAATTAATATCATGGTTGAGAACTTTGCCTGAGATTTTATATCATTGAATGAGGAGAGTTCCTGTCAGTTTGTCATGTCTGACCAATTATCCTATTACACTGTTATCAATTATGTTTGAGAAAAAAATGTAAATTGTCAGAAAATGTGTCATGTTTGAGAATATTGCTCAAGGGTATTCATCATGCTTGATGTAGTCAGCATACACTGATGTAGTCAGCATACACTGATCTAGTCAGCATACACTGATGTAGTCAGCGTACACTGATGTAGTCAGCAAACACTCATTTAGTCAGCATACACTGATGTAGACAGCATACACTGATGTAGTCAGCATACACTGATCTAGTCAGCATACACTGATGTAGTCAGCATACACTGATGTAGTCAGCATACACTGATTAAGTCATCATACACTGATCTAGTCAGCATACACTGATGTAGTCGGCATACACTGATCTAGTCAGCATACACTGATTTAGTCAGCATACACTGATGTAGTCAGCAAACACTGATTTAGTCAGCATACACTGATGTAGTCAGCATACGCTAATGTAGTCAGCATACACTGATGTAGTCAGCATACGCTGATCTAGTCAGCATACACTGATGTAGACAGCATACACTGATCTAGTCAGCATACACTGATTTAGTCAGCATACACTGATATAGTCAACATACACTGATCTAGTCAGCATACACTGATCTAGTCAGCATACACTATTTTCAATGAGCAGAAAAAAAATCCAGTCGGGTTTAGGAATCAAGGCTGAATTAATTGCGATTCAGCTATATAGGAATCCAGTTTACCTTTTGAGTCAAAATCCCAGTAAATTACGATCAGATATTTGAAAATTTTTATTGGGTTTCTGTTCTTTATTCATTCTGTCATTTCTGGATAGATTTTCATCATATTACTGAGCAAGGGTTAGGGTTAGGGTTAGGGTTAAATCTAATCATATTACTGAGCAAGGGTTTGGGTTAGGGTTAAATCTGATCATATTACTGAGCAAGGGTTAGGGTTAAATCTGATCATATAACTGAGCAAGGCTTAGGGTTAGGGTTAAATCTGATATTACTGAGCAAGGGTTAGGGTTAGGGTTAAATCTGATCATGTTACTGAGCAAGGGTTAGGGTTAAATATGATCATATTACTGAGCAATGGTTAGGGTTAGGGTTAAATCTGGTCATATTACTGAGCAAGGGCTAGGGTTAGGGTTAAATCTAATCATATTACTGAGCAAGGCTTAGGGTTAGGGGTAAATCTGATATTACTGAGCATGGGTTAGGGTTAGGGTTAAATATGATCATATTACTGAGCAATGGTTAGGGTTAGGGTTAAATATGATCATATTACTGAGCAAGGGTTAGGTTTAGGGTTAAATCTGATCATATAACTGAGCAAGGCTTAGGGTTAGGGTTAATTCTGATATTACTGAGCAAGGGTTAGGTTTAGGGTTAAATCTGATCATATTACTGAGCAAGGGTTAGGGTTAAATCTGATCGGACTTCAGACCTTACCTTGATTTGATTCAGTTACTTATATTTAATCATTGAGTTTTTTCCTAAATCTATTAAATAAATAAACTTATTCCATAAAAATATTCCAGGAATTACCTGGTATGGAATGTTTCCATGGAGTTTTGTCCATTATCATGGAAATTTTCCACAATCTTAACGAGTAATCTCCATAATATTAGAACTTCAAAGAAGAAGAACAAAGTGGCCAAAGACAGTTTGTTAATAAGAAAGTATTCTTTTTCAAGCTTACCTGGTTCAAAGGGCCAAGTGAGCTTATGCCTTGGTGCGACGTCTGTCATCCGTCAGTCTTCCAGCGTTAAGATTTTACTTTAAACAACCTCTCCTGAATAATCAAAAGGCGTAAAGGGATGATGCATTTGTATATGGCCAGAAGTAAAGAGGGATGAAGCCCGGCTACCAAGTTTGTTCAAATAAATGACATTCTCTCATATTAATGGTCACAGGGGTCAAATATGTTAAAATCTTTAAACAACTTCTTCTGAATCACTAATAGCAGTGTGCTCATTGTTTCAGGGAGACTTCAGGAAGATGACGACGCTTGAAATCCAGAATCACCTTGTTCAGATTGACTCCAAACTGACAGATCTCGAGATACGCGGGCGCCTTTTAGAAGACTCCATCAGAAAAGGTCCTTGTCTGTTTTTAACTCTTGGTTCCTCATCATGCCTTGTTTGTTTGACATCAGACCACACTATAGATAAATCTGCCTACTCTGGATATCATTAATGCCTTGTTTAATGTTTAAAAATGATGAAATCTACATACAGCATGT
>NW_018404273.1:4505-4943 GCF_002113885.1 Mizuhopecten yessoensis | reverse complement strand
ACAGCATATCTTTGCTAGCTTCAGGTTCCCATACCACTACAGGATGTCTTTGCTAGGCTCAGGTTCCCATACCACTACAGGATATCTTTGCTAGCCTCAGGTTCCCATACCACTACAGCATATTTTTGCTAGCTTCAGGTTCCATTCTGTTAGCCTCAGGTTCCCATACCACTACAGCATATCTTTGCTAGCTTCAGGGTCCCATACCACTACAGCATATCTTTGCTAGCTTCAGGTTCCCATACCACTACAGCATATTCTGTTAGCCTCAGGTTCCCATACCACTACAGCATATCCTTGCTAGCCTCACTACAGCATATCTTTGCTAGCCTCAGGTTTCCATACCACTACAGCATATCTTTCATAGCCTCAGGGTCCCATACAACTACAGCATATCTTTGTAATCCTCAGGTTTCCATACCACTACAGCATATCTTG
>NW_018404273.1:2251-2342 GCF_002113885.1 Mizuhopecten yessoensis | reverse complement strand
ACCTTTTGAGTCAAAATCCCAGTAAATTACGATCAGATATTTGAATTTTTTTATTGGGTTTCTGTTCTTTATTCATTCTGTCATTTCTGGT
>NW_018404273.1:0-120 GCF_002113885.1 Mizuhopecten yessoensis | reverse complement strand
AGCCTCAGGTTCCTATACCACTACAGCATATCTTTGCTAGCTTCACGTTCCCAGACCACTACAGCATATCTTTGATAGCTTCAGGCTCCCATACCACTACAGCATATCTTTGCTAGCTTC
>NW_018404272.1:44851-53208 GCF_002113885.1 Mizuhopecten yessoensis | reverse complement strand
AACTGTGACATGTAAACTACTAACACAAATAAAAGTTTCAGGATATTGAATTAACTGTGACATGTAAACTACTAACACAAATAAAAGTTTCAGGATAGTGAATCAACTTTGACATGAAAACTCTATGTTATTACTGAGAAGAAGGAAAAGAAACAGACCTACAATTGAGGTAGTAAAGCTGTGACTGTTCACTTAATATCTGTGAAGCAGGCTCCATCTCTCTGTACTTAGAAGAAAAAAATGAGCCCAAAACATATTTCCTACATTGACATGTGCACGGAGGAAATACCTTTAAAACGGATAAACTCCGGTAACACGTACCAGAACGATATATACTCTACTGTACATCAACACAGCGCTCGCCTTATAAGGTCGGAGGGAAATATCACTCACCACGTTAGAATAGTTGGCAGCTCCGGAAGGTTTGAACCCCGGGTCGGTAATACTTATCACACAGGTATAGTCATCGCTGTCATCAATCTTCTCCCGCTCCACGTGTACCCCTGGCAAATATAGTCAAGTTTACATTAATACAATCGAAATCCACTCGATTAGCCAGACTGCAGTTTTTATAAGACAAATAAACTCATTGATGTCGAATTAGTTCACAAAGAAAATCAAAGGAACATTAGTTTCTTTTTCATAATAAACTGAATTTTTGCTTTAAGCTGTCTTTGATTATCTTTGATCAACAGCAAAACAACTATATATTGAACAATAAAACATCGCAAGTATAAACAGGCTGGTTTACGACAGGTGGTCGTGAGCATAAACAGGCTGGTTTACGACAGGCCCGTTAAACAAAAAGATGAGGCTGGTCCAGAATTGAACGTTGTTAGCAAAAAACACAGGCTGATTCGGAGAAGAAAGCTGTTAGCGGAACATCGTAAACATAAAAAGGCTGGTTTATTTCATAAGGTCATTAGCATAAACAGGCTGGTTTATGTCACAAGGTCATAAGCATAAACATGCTGGTTTATGTCACAAGGTCATAAGCATAAACAGGCTGGTTTATGACAGGTGGTCGTGAGTAAAGAACACAAGGTCTGAAATTCAGTTAATAAACTATTTCAATAGTAATACAAACAAGAGATCCCAGAGGGATCTTGGCGCCCACCTTTTTACAATCTTCATTAGTTCTTTGTCAGTTCGATCTTTTCTCTTCTTTCCTCTTATCTGTTTGATCGAGTCATGTTAACAGTAAATGCACCTTGAGGTAACTTTTGATCTAAACTTAATACTGATGTGTATGAAAGCCAACCTCCAAAGTGAGTTTGTCATTTCACATATTTACTAGTACAGTACTTAATGTGATAGAAATAGAATCGATCATTGCAATATGAGGAGGATCTGTTTAGTTCTTTTAATCAATTTTGTTTTTATGATCAGTCTCAAAATATAACATGCAAAACGAGGGGTCAGGGGGCCCCTACATATAAAATTTGAGAAAGATCCCTCTGGTACTTCCCGAGAAATAGCGATAACAAACTTTCAATATCAAAATCCAAGATGGTTGCCTGTCGGCCATGTTGTTTATCCGATCAGTCTCAAAAGTTGCCCTGCACAGCTAAGGACCAAGGNTATAAAATTTGAGAAAGATCCCTCTGGTACTTCCCGAGAAATAGCGATAACAAACTTTCAATATCAAAATCCAAGATGGCTGCCTGTCGGCCATGTTGTTTATCCGATCAGTCTCAAAAGTTTCCCTGCACAGCTAAGGACCAAGGGGAACCTACATATAAAATTTGAGAAAGATCCCTCTAGTACTTCTTAAGAAATACCGATAACAAGAATTGTTTTAGGACGGACGACGGACGGACAACGGACCACGGACGCAGGGTGATTTGAATAGCCCACCATCAGATGATGGTGGGCTAAAAACCTATGATGTGTTTAGATTACTTTTTATACTATTATTGTTTTTATTAATTAATGACATAATTTCAGACTGGTTTATGACAAGTGGTCACACAGTGTTACTATGAATAGACTATTTTATGGCAGGTGGCCGTAAGTATAAACAGGCTGGTTTACGGCAGATCCATCATATCATAATACAACATGTGCCTTAATGCATGAAAACGAACGCGTAATCACGTAACACAAATATTACGTCAACGAAATTTAAATGATAACCATCTATCTACAATCTTGCTTTCCGGCACGTTCGTGGAGGGCGCACGGATGCGAGCAACAACCCTTGCCATTTCAAAGCTACACCACAATAAAGCACACACGATCGATAAACTTTGGGCTTTATTGAAACCAATTGAACGTTATATCAATATCATGTACCATGACGGCCATGTTTGGCCCTCGGCCAGCGCCAAGTGTCCCATACACGCGTTAGCTTTATACCCCAATACTGAAGATTCATGTACCTCTGTTTATCCTAACATATCCAAATATGGCCTAATTAAACATCCTGTGGTCATCTTGCCATTGCGAATAAATCATACATAGTATAAATCATGATTCATTTAGAAATATCATTCATAAAAATTGTCTTGAAGATAACAAGGCTTTTGACAGATACATAAAACCAGGAAACATGGCGCATTCTAGTGATTACAGCAGCCAGCCAACATGTTATACGGCGAGTTCGACTTCCTGGAATTGTTTGAGGGTTAAGTTGGCTACAGTTGTTGAGATATTGCCGGCCATATGTGCACTTGTCGTTTGGACCGTCACGATAAGGCTATAAGGTAACATATCATCTTATAGCGAGCCATCTGTTTGGTAGTTTTGTATAGCACCGTAAAACCCGACGGTGTTAAACTTACTTCCTCGAAATGGCTGATTTATCACTAGTAACTAACCGTGAGGCTATCAATATTAAGTACAGCTCATTACAGGAACAGTAGCTAAAGTGATACCTGCGACCCAGGTACATCAAGTTTAGTCCAATTTCGGATTGATACTGAGACATTTTTGTGAATTTCTAAATATCAGTTATAACATGATATTAGTAACCAATACTTACTTAGTCGACAGACGACATGACCGAGAGGTCCAGAACCAACATGATGACCCATGTCGATTGCACTTTGACTGCATGCACCGCGAGGGTCCAATGACACCTGGGTTCGGTGGTGTTCACAACCAAACAGGTCCCGATCATTCAGCGTCACACTGTACCACTGTTATAGACATATTTGGAAAATGGTGTGAATCATATGTTATACTTTAAGACATAAGCGCTAAAAGCACTGCAGTACATACTCTCAGCCTAACTAATAACAAAGCGCAAGCATCTTTACTCATTTTAAAGGATGCATTTTTTAGTTTGTTCATACATTTTGTAATATGACATGTGATTACATGGACAAAGGCTGGCAACTTCGCCTCGCAGCAGATCGTACCCCGTCCCACTTTAACCTTCTAAATCAACAATTATTGAAACTGGTGCTGTTCATGGAGAGTAAGAATGACAAGTTACATGTGGCCTATGTTGAACACCCACGTGGAACGTCTATCCGCAACACCTATGTGGAAAACCAATGTGGAACTCTTACCTACATAGATGTACACGGTTACCCCCGGTTCTGGAGCCACACGAACAATGTTTTCTCTAAAATCTGACTAGAGAGTGATTGAAAAGATTTTGTTGAGTTCAAAAAAGATCATTACCAGTTGGACTGATGTTCTGTGCCATATCAATGTGATATGTGACGTCATTACTTTGACATTTTCCTCAGCGGAAGAGTATCTACCGCTAAAGCATAGTCGGTATCTGACATGGCGTCACAGAAGTAATCATTTATTAAACAATCTTGCCGTGAAAATTTCGGAAACTGCTTTGATTTGATAGTATGCCATACTTTTACCCGTTCATGGCGTATGTTTAGGGGTATTCTATCTTCTTGTATGGTATTTGCGTTGAGAATCTGAACAGGACCTACGATCACCCATACCTACATACCATAAACTGTACTAATCAATCCTAGGACAATCCACATCCAAAGTACGATAATCGAGAAATTCGTCTTCTGTTTCAAACAACGGCGACGGTTTCACTAGAACAGCAGAATGGACATTCTGCTAATTCATATGATCCCTTCCAGTTGTAATAAATATGGTTTAAAGACGGTCACAGGAATGGACCCAATGGAAAATATTACAATTTTAGCTACAATGATCCTTAAAAAATCACTTTCAGTATTCATGTTCAGAGTACCGATAGAGCCAATTCCAATAAATATACATCAGTATTTTCATTGTTCTTCGTTCTTGGATGACGAAATTGGTTAGTCAACATTTAATGTTTTTTTTTAATTATTATTTATAATTTGATAACATCGATTCTTATAAGAATCTCCACTGTAAAAGAAAAATGCATGCTGGAACCTATTATAAACAAAACAAACCATTTATAGGCATCACGATGAAGGATAAGTGGAAAAAAACCCGGATGACTGCGCAAGATTAGATAAAAGGAAGGGGGTATTTCCCGTGATTTGTGATTGCTGTTTCTGCTGAAATATTTATCCGGACATCTGTCCCCAAACGATCGCCGACTTCCTTGTTTGGTTGTTGCAGGATCCTACACTTGCTCCTCGTACTATTTCTGAGTGTCGCACGGAAATAGCCAATGTTTTTTCTAGGAAGTCCTGAGATGGACAGTCCTTCTTCCCGTTCTTCCTTTTTGAGGAGTTTTGACTTTGGCAGGTACACGGTTAGGCAGCTGATTTCTGGTTTTGTCTCGAGTCGTAGATGCGGGAACCCTATGAGCCTATGCGGTCTTCCTCTTTAAACTGTCGTTCCTTCAATATGGTTTCCTCTGTGCCTTAACTGTCTGGTCCAGCTTTTATGGCTAGGAACCAAGTTCCTGGGTTTTCAACCAAATCATTCTGATTCTATTTCTGTTGTCCCTTGTGCGTCCTGAAGAGTGGGATAGGTTGCTCTGTCCCTGTCGGTCGCTGCTGTTTTACCTCGATAACATCAAGGGTGTCTCGATCTTGGCAGCTTTTCCCCAACAAGCAGGCTTAGCTGGATATCTATTCTCAGGTTCTTTCTAAGTTCCATCTGCTTAGTTATCAAGTTTGACAATAACAAATCCGATGATCAGATCCGGGCGTTTTATACTGTAAGAACTCATAAGGCTAGGGGCCCGGCTGGCTCCTGGACCCTTATGTCTGACGGTTTTGTTCCCGTGGACAGGCTACCTTGACGGATATTATTTACCTCTGGTTCCTGTCCTCTCATTTCGATGCTTTACCTCTCTTGGTAAGGCGATTGTGGCAATGTCGGCTGTGCTTCCCTACATGTTGAACAGGAGAGGAAAAATGCATGGCCAGACCTGGGTTCGAACCCGGGACCCTCCGAACTCTAGACGGATGCAGTACCAATTGACCGACGATCAAACCCAGTCCAGTTCCGCTACACATGTACAAATAGGAGGTCGGTGCTAGTCTTTAACTTGTATGCTATCTGGCATCTTAGTGTTAAACCTTTTTGGGTCACAAAGATGTTTCAACACATTTTTAAAATTCGGGGTCTTTTTAAGGTTCTTTAATCCCTCGCTTTCTTGAAATATTTCCGAGTCTGTTCTACATTTGTATCAGCCTTGTTTGGTTGGTTTGGAGTCTCCACTACGGTTAGACGAATTTTCATGCTTAAGTAACGGTAACTAGTAAAATTGGTTTTTTTTATGCAAAACTAATTTTCATGAAATAACTATATCATAACTATATTAAATCTCACCCTTTTATCTAATAGATCTCTTAGAACCATGTTATCAAAATAAAGACAACTTGTGACTAAGACATTCCAGATACTGTGGGATTCTAAGCTAATGATACTAACCACAATTCGGAATAATTTGAAAAATAATCAATTTCTATTTTTATTGACACTTTGAAAGGATGATGCCTACCATGTGTTTAGACACCATAGGGTAGAACAGCAGTGAGGTGCCAAGTCACACACTGAATACGACAACGGAACCGTTCATCACAGAGTCTTCTAGATACCGGGCTATCTATTTTCAAATATTTGTTTGGTTTCAATATGCATTAACATATATTTTGCTAACGCATTGCTACCAAGAAGTATTCCCTTCTCCAAACAAAAAACAAAAAAACCCAACGTTTGAACAGCGTCTAACCTGATTTTCTGTATTGGATTCTATAACTGATTTGTCCATGTTGTTTTGAAACAAAATTGGGTTGTCGTTCGTGTCCCCTACGGTGATACGTATGTCAGCAGCCACCGACTGTCCGACCGGTTGGCCGTCCTTGCTGACGGAACACTCTAAAGTAAAGCTGACTTCATCCTCAACTTCTCTGTCAAAGGCAGACAACAAAAACACCTCACTTGAAGCGCCGTCCACTTCAAATTTGTCTGATAGGGAATCTGTAAAGATGAAAAAAAGTACCTCAAATCAAATGTTGCAGCAAATGTTTTCGTTACTGCACGGCGTGCTGCTTTACTGTTACAACACTCCGAGTAAGGTAGGTTAAAGCTTTATAAGTTCTAATGCTTCGCTTTAGTGGGAAGGCAAGACAACGTTTTTTAAGTTGTACTGCTTCGCTTTAGTGGGAAGGCAAGACAACGGTTTTTAAGTTCTATTGCTTCGCTTTAGTGGGAAGGCAAGACAACGTTTTATAAGTTCTATTGCTTCGCTTTATTGGGAAGGCAAGACAACGTTTTTAAAGTTCTACTGATTCGCTTTAGTGGGAAGACCAGACAACGTATTATAAGTTCTACTACTTCGCTTTGGTGGGAAGGCAAGACAACGTTTTAAAAGTTCTACTGCTTCGCTTTAGTGGGAAGGCAAGACAACGTTTTATAAGTTCTACTGCTTCGCTTTAGTGGAAAGACAAGACAAAATTTTATAAGTTCTACTACTTCGCTTTAGTGGGAAGGCAAGACAACGTTTTTAAAGTTCTACTGCTTCGCTTTAGTGGGAAGACCAGACAACGTTTTATAAGTTCTACTACTTCGCTTTAGTGGGAAGGCAAGACAACGTTTTAAAAGTTCTACTGCTTCGCTTTAGTGGGAAGGCAAGACAACGTTTTTTAAGTTCTACTGCTTCGCTTTAGTGGGAAGGCAAGACAACGTTTTATAAGTTCTACACTGCTTCGCTTTAGTGGGAAGTCAAGACAACGTTTTATAAGTTCTACTACTTCGCTTTAGTGGGAAGGCAAGACAACGGTTTATAAGTTCTACTGCTTCGCTTTAGTGGGAATGCAAGACAACGTTTTATAAGTTCTACTGCTTCGCTTTAGTGGGAAGACAAGACAACGCTTTATAAGTTCTATCGCTTTGCTTGAGGGAAACCTTAGAAGTATTACAACAGAGTTGACGGTATACGCAACTAATTGTCAGTTATACAGCAGCTGGTATATTTCACGATACATAGTACGATACAGAGTACCAGTTATACAGAAGCTGGTATATTTTACGCGACAGAGTACCAGTTATATAAAAGCTGGTATATTTCACGATACATAGTACACTACAGAGTACCAGTTATACGGAAGCTGGTATATTTCACACAACAGAGTACCAGTTATACGGAAGCTGGTATATTTCACACTACAGAGTACCAGTTATACGGAAGCTGGTATATTTCACGATACAGAGTACCAGTTATACGGAAGCTTGCTTATTTCACGATACAGAGTACCAGTTATACGGAAGCTGGTTTATTTCACGCTACAGAGTACCAGTTATACGGAAGCTGGTTTATTTCACGCTACAGAGTACCAGTTATACAGAAGCTGTTATATTTCAAACTGGTATGATATGTATTACTACAACTGAAATCATTGCATGGTTGCTCTGTTTCTTCAAGTTAATTATTATATTGTATGTTGTGTATTTCACACCACTGTATGACTATATTGTATGACTTCGTGCAACGGGTTCTACTCAATGTATGATTGTATTGTAAGACTTATGTAACAGTAATACTGTCTATAATAATGCTGTATAATTTATAGTGAGATGCATGTGATACTGTTTATTACAATGTTGTATGATTGCTTAGTACGGGAAGTGTATTACTGTCTGTACTATTATGTGATAATGTAGTTTGAGGAGTGTAAATATGTCTATTATATCAATGTGTGATGTAATGTATGATTAGTGTTATACTGTCTATCATCATAATTATCACCGTATAATGACTGTAATAGTACCTATTATATCATTGTGTTGTGTTTATAGTACTTTATGGTATGATGCGTGTACTATTATTATTCTCTTATGTGTGTGTCTGTCCATGTGCATGTGTGAGTCACTATGTCAGGGTGTGACCATGATTGTGAATGCATTTTCTTCTCTTTTCAATAGTGTTTTGTTCGTTATTTCTGTAACTCTTCGTTTTTGGAGGAAATAAAGGAAATAATAAT
>NW_018404272.1:24969-33619 GCF_002113885.1 Mizuhopecten yessoensis | reverse complement strand
TATTTCACGCTACAGAGTACCAGTTATACGGAAGCTGGTTTATTTCACGATACAGAGTACCAGTTATACGGAAGCTGGTATATTTCATGCTACAGAGTACCAGTCATACAGAAGCTGTTATATTTCACGCTACAGAGTACCAGTTATATGGAAGCTGTTATATACACGATACAGATTACCAATTATACGGAAGCTGGTTTATTGCACGCTACAGAGTACCAGTTATACAGAAGCTGTTATATTTCACGCTACAGAGTAACTGTTATACAGAAGCTGGTTAATTTCACGCTACATAGTACGCTGCAGAGTACCAGTTATACGGAAGCTGTTATATACACGTTACAGAGTACCAGTGATACGGAAGCTGTTATATACACGATACAGAATACCAGTTATACGGAAGCTGGTTTATTTCTCGATACAGATTACCAGTTATACGGAAGCTGGTATATTTCACGCTCCAGAGTACAAGTTATACGGAAGCTGGTATATACACGATACAGAGTACCAGTTATACGGAAGCTGTTATATACACGATACAGAGTACCAGTTATACATAAGCTGGTTTATTTCACGCTAGAGAGTACCAGTTATACGGAAGCTGGTATATTTCACGCTACAGAGTACAAGTTATACGGAAGCTGGTATATTTCACGCTACAGAGTACGCTGCAGAGTACCAGTTATACGAAAGCTGGTATATTTCACGCTACAGAGTACCAGTTATACGGAAGCTGGTTTATTTCACGCTACAGAGTACGGTGCAGAGTACCAGTTATACGGAAGCTGGTATATACACGTTACAGAGTACCAGTTATACAGAAGCTGGTATATTTCACGCTACAGAGTGCTAGTTATACGGAAGCTGGTATATTTCACGCTACAGAGTACGCTGCAGAGATATAGTTACACGGAACTAGTATATTTCTACAGAGTATCGGTTACATTGAAGCCAACACTATGCGTGAAAAATCACATGTCATATGAATTACATTTTGCAGATTGATCCTGAAAAATCAATAGTTTTTTTCGCTATAAAGAATTGGTCGATTGAATACTTAAGTCTAGAACCATGGGAAGGTAATATAACGACAGAAAATGCCAATTCCTTGACAAGGACATGTAATAATGCATGAAAAAGGAGTAACGCAGATACTCCTGAACACATTCAATTAACTAAAGATTTACCAAAACAACGCTAGAAATTAAGGGGATGAGAAAATTGATTAATTCTAGCTGTGTGAATTTAAATACCTCCAGCACAACCCCATGGGTTTATATTCGGAGTATGGAGATCACAAACGGAAGCAATTTCCGCTGGCATTAAACGGAGCTTGGGCAGATGCGTTTTCTGACAAAAGAGACACATGTTGTCGCCCGTTTAAAACATGGTGTATTGAATGGCTAGACAGAACTGTGCCTGAACGGGAATACGAAGTCATATGTGTTTATAAAATATGTTACCCAATCACTGTAGTGTCTACCATAATCATCTTTTAGGCTTCTCGGATCAAACAAGGCTTCCTCTACTGTGCCATGGTAATGAAAAAAATCCAAGTTCACCTACTTTTGTTTCTTGGCCAAGAAAACCTAAATAGTAAGACACGATGATTTTTGTTATCAGGGTGCAATGTTCTCCTCAACAGACCCGTGTAAACAACAAAAGTAAGGATACAAGTTATATTACATCTGTCAAATAAATCAATAATATATACATATGGACATGTCTATTGTTTTAAGATGATGCGCACGTATTGTTTTGCGTCGTCTAGCCTCTTTGCACATACGGCTACAAAGAAACCAATTTAAAATATTATTTTTTCTACATTTACCAACTTTATTTCTGTCATCAAAAATAATAATTGTGAGAACAATATTACAGAAAGGGGGAGTGTTTGCTGTATGTTAAGTAAGTCAGACCCACTAGTAGAGCGAGGCGACACAAAGTACCCTCTATTTAAGGACACAAAGTGGACGCACTAGTAGACCGGGGATTTATTACCCGCTAATAGACCGGGGACTTAGGACCCGCTAATAGACCGGAGACTTAGGACCCGCTAATAGACCGGGGACTTAGGACCCGCTAATATACCGGGGACTTAGGACCCGCTAATAGACCGGGTTTTTAGGACGCAACAGTAGACCGAGTATTTAGGACCCATTGAGAGACCGGGGCTTTACATTAAAACATCTTATTTAGGAGACAAAATTGACCCACTAGAAGACTAGGGCTTATATCCTCTGGTTTAGGACATCAAATGGACCCACTAGAAGACCGGCACTGTATACCCTCTGATTTTATAATAATAATAATAATAATAATAATTCGAGGTTCTTATATACCGCTTTATCACAACCTAGTTCGTAGGTCGTCTCAAAGCGGTTCACAATTTAATATCCGTGGTAATAGGCCTTTGCATCCAGCCAATATCTTCCTGGGGAGCATACAGCCAGTGCTGCCATGTAGGCGCTCACAGCTAGCATTCAACAATTCTAGCACTGTCCAAACAAGTACTCATTTACAGCTGAGTAGACTGGAACAAGCGGAGTAAAGTATCTTGTTCAAAGATACAACACAGTGCCGTGCCGTGACTCTAACCCGCAACCCTTCGGTCACGAGCCCGGCGTCCTACCACTAGACTACCGTGCCTCCTTTAGGGCACCAATGGGCCCAATAGTAGACTGGCTCTTTAAACCCTCTGATTTAGGACACCAAATGGACCAACTAGAAGACCGGCGCTTTATACCTTCTGATTTAGGACACCAAATGGACCCACTACTAGACCGGCCCTTTATACCTTCTGATTTAGGACACCAAATAGACCCAATAGTAGACCGGCGCTTTATACCCTCTGATTTAGGACACCAAATAGACCCACTGGTAGACAGGCGCTTTATACCCTCTGATTTAGGACACAAAATAGACCCAATAGTAGACCGGCCCTTTATACATTGTACCTTCTGATTTAGGACACCAAATCGACCCAATAGTAGACCGGTGCTTTATACCCTCTGATTTAGGACATCAAATGCATCACATTGTTTTACTGGTTATGAACAATATTTGGGTCTCCCTTTTCTCCCTCTCATTAACCCCATTTTGTGTCTGATCAGCTCTGAGAAGATGTGATGTGAAGGCACTCTGAATTATCGAGTGGCTCTAGAGTAATTGCCATATGATCGCATTATTTGTGGGTAGGACACAAAACAACAATCAATCCAGACGTTAAAATGATGAGACTACCAACTCACTATTACACTCTGCTGACCGTATAAGAGCACCAGCTTACTACAAGTTTTACTCTTAACTTGATATGTTTCACTACCAGCTCACCCCTATTCCTAGCTCAACTCCAACCGCTCAGCAGACTGTACTAGCACATGTATGATGACCAGCTCTCATCACTTACTCCCACAATTCAGCTTATTTCTAAACATTTTCCTCGGGTTCAAGACAGGGATCGAGTTGAGCCAAGCACATTGAAAGACATCATAAATCACAGAGAAATATAAATATATTAAAATGAAAACTTTGTAAGGCTTTTTTAAGTACAGTAAATACTTTTCGATAATACGAAACCTACCTGCTTTAATAGTATATGTCCTGTTGAATCCATGTCCAAACTCGCAAGAAGCTACATTCCCTAGTCGAACGGATTTAGTGTTTTCCTCAACGATGAAATGTAATTCTTCTGCCTGGAAGCACACTTTTGAAATCCATGCCGTGGAGTTGCTGTGTGGTACGGCACACGAGCATTGGTTCTTTGGCTGTATAATGACCGGAACTTTTCCAGAAAATTCACCTCCACAGGAAACTGATACCTCTAAGCTATGGGTATTTTCTGAAAGTGAATTACAATATCTCAATAATTTGAAAAAAACCCACCCATTATGAAGTTGCACGATTCCCGTACAATATACGGTAACCGTCATGGGGTCTCCTGTCAAAACAAGACATAAAGGCGTTCTCCAATAATACTGTGAGTCTGCTTATTCAAGTGAAGGCATCAGTACAATATGAATTAAAGGATGACTTTTATGCTACAATTAAATCCCGGCTCAAATAAGTGACTAGTGTCTAAAACTCACACAAATGTCCTGTAGGTAATAGAAACATGTTATCCGAAAGGATATATTCTATTCGTCAGCGTGATCAACGTTTGTTTTGTCAACTTTTCTTTTAAATTATTGGAAGACAATTTCAACCGACTGTCGGAATTCCGTTTGTAACTACTATAATTGGTTGATCTGTTTTTGTATCTGTCATTACGGAAGGGGTCTACTCTACTCCACTTGTCAAAGCGTTCATTCTAATGTTATATTTTTGAATTGAATCTACCATTGGTAAACACTTTTGAAATTATTGAACACAGATTGAAAGATGTTCCTAAGCAAAATATGTTGGCAAAGATAGCAGCTTCATCAAAAGGTAGACTATATCAATATCTTATAGACAGTCATAGTATTCAGTTTTATCTCCGTAAACATATTGAAACAAAATACAAATATATGTTAACTAAATTTAGAACGTCGTCTCATCAACTGAATATCGAAAAGGGTAGACACAATAATATCATTCGCAGAAATAGAAACTGTAGCAAATGTGATTTGGGAGACGTCGAGGACGAATTTCATTTCATTTTTGTATGTCCTTTTTATAATGATTTGAGGTTAAAGTATATAAAGAAGTATTATTATAAGAGTCCCTCTGTTTACAAACTTGTCCAACTTTTATCTGTAAATAATGTCAAAGAGTTGTCAAATCTAGGTAAATATTTATATCTAGCCACTAAGCGGCGAAATTGATTAATTAGCTACACGTATTTATAATTTTTGTGCTTTTGTATTATGTTCTTTGTTTAGTTTGCACTTGTATGCTTATAGTCACTCTCCTATAACATATATACATGTACAATGTATCATGATTACTTTGTACCTATAAGTCTTAAGACTTTTGGTGAATAAAGAACTTGAACTTGAATGTGGCGCTAAATTGATATTTATAGTCCTTTAATTTGCAAAACTAATTGAAACCTCTTTTTTATAGTGACATGAACCTACGGCATGGCAATAGCGATCACGTCACTACCACACCCTAGGACAAACTTAATGACAATAGCGATCACTTCATTGTCACGCCCTAGGACAAACTTAATGGCAATAGCGATCACTTCATCGACACACCCTAGGACAAACTTGATGACAATAACGATCACTTTATTATCACACCCTAGGACAAACTCAATGACAATAGCGATCACTTCATCGTCACACCCTAGGACAAACTTAATGACAATAGCGAACACTTCATTATCACACCCTAGGACAAACTTAATGACAATAACGATCACTTCATTATCACACCCTAGGACAAACTTAATGACAATAGCGATCACTTCATTGTCGCATCCTAGGACAAACTTAATGACAATAGCGATCACTTCATTGTCACACCCTACGACAAACTTAATGACAATAGCGATCAATTCATTGTCACACCCTAGGTCAAACTTAATGACAATATCGATCACTTCATTGTGGCACCCTAGGACATTTGACGAGTGTTAGATTTTGATATTGTCTCCTCTTTTCCAACTTGAACTTCAAATTACAATATGGTTGTCTGGCATGTTTTTGCAATCAGTCTAAAAATAAAACAGGCACAATATGGGACCAAGAGGAATCTGCTAGTACATATAAAGTGTTAAAAATAGCTCTGTGAAGTACTTCCAGAGAAATAGCGATAACAAACTTGAACTGTCAAGAAATTAAGATGTCTTTCTGGTGACCATCTTTCCCCTCGCCAATCTAAAAATAACACATTTCAAATCTACGGACCAAGGGAAATCTCCAAATGAAATTTGAGAAAGATCTGTCTTTTTTTTTAAAATAGTATAAACAATAATTGTTTAAGGACAGGCGACAGACCAAGGACGACCACATTTAAACAACCAAACAACTGGTGTCAACAAATTGGTATTCCAACTTTTCACATGAGCATATTAATGTCGAGCAGATTTAGTTCAGCTTTTTGTTTACATATGACCGTTTCATCACGACATTATTGCAAGGAAAGCATGGATTGTACACATGTTATTGGTGAAAATATATAATACTAGACAACCATACGACACAACCCCAGAATGACCCCATTTTAATGTTTTGTCTTTCTTATAATAATTATTTCCTCGTGGAAAAATATCCGATATCTTCTCTCACTATCATCTTACTTACAATAATGATCAACTCCAAGAGAAAATATCCGATAATTTCTTCCCCTTTCATCTTACACAGATTACTAACCGAGTTACGGTAACGATACGAACAAATATAGGATCACTTCAATCCAAGGAACGAATGTCACATTCTTGGTTGATGAGTACGAGCGAAGGACTATTTTGTTCTTTTAAGCTATGACATTATTTACTAAAACCCAGCCTTAATCCTTTTACATATAATGTCCTTTAAATAATCCTACATCTTTTAGGGGCAGTGATGTTGCTCTGATTTACCCATATGTTAAAACATCAGTGAATCTTTTTAAATGACGTCATATATCCAGGACCTCGACAATACCTTTAAACTGAAACACTATAATTAAAGTATATTCCATTCTGTAAAACATGTTATACTGTCGAAGATAGTGCATTAGCAACGTCCGAGTATGGAACAATATCCAGCAATAGTAGGACAATATCCAGGAATAGTAGGACAATATCCTCCAATAGTAGGACAATATCCACCAATAGTAGGACAATATCCACCAATAGTAGGACAATATCAACCAATAGTAGGACAATATCCACAAATAGTAGGACAATATCCAGCAATAGTAGGACAATATCCTCCAATAGTACGACAATATCCTCCAATAGTAGGACAATATCTACCAATAGTAGGACAATATCCACCAATAGTAGGACAAGATCCACCAATAGTAGTACAATATCCAGCAATAGTAGGCCAATATCCGCCAATAGTAGTACAATATACAGCAATAGTAGGACAATACACAGCAATAGTAGGACAATATCCACCAATAGTAGTACAATATGCAGCAATAGTAGGACAATATCAACCAATAGTGGGACAATATCCACCAATAGTAGGACAATATCCAGCAAAAGTAGGACAATATCCAGCAATAGTAGGCCAATATCCAGCAATAGTAGTACAATATCCTCCAATAGTAGGACAATATCTACCAATAGTAGGACAATATCCACCAATAGTATAGTAGGACAATATCCAGCAATAGTAGGACAATATCAACCAATAGTGGGACAATATCCACCAATAGTAGGACAATATCGACCAATAGTAGGACAATATCAACCAATAGTAGGATAAAATAGTAGGACAATATCCACCAATAGTAGGTCAATATCCACCAATAGTAGGACAATATCAACCAATAGTAGTACAATATCCAGCAATAGTAGGACCATATCCGCCAATAGTAGTACAATATACAGCAATAGTAAGACAATACCCAGCAATAGTAGGACAATATCCACCAATAGTATCCTCCAATAGTAGGACAATATCCAGCAATAGTAGTACAATATCCTCCAATAGTAGGACAATATCCTCCAATAGTAGTACAATATACAGCAATAGTAGGACAATATCAACCAATAGTAGTACAATATCCACAAATAGTAGGACAATATCCAGCAATAGTAGTACAATATCCAGCAATAGTAGGCCAATATCCAGCAATAGTAGTACAATATCCTCCAATAGTAGGACAATATCTACCAATAGTAGGACAATATCCACCAATAGTATCCTCCAATAGTAGGACAATATCCAGCAATAGTAAGACAATATCCAGCAAAAGTAGGACAATATCCAGCAATAGTAGGACAATACCTCCAATAGTAGGACAATATCCAGCAATAGTAGCACAATATCCTCCAATAGTAGGACAATATCCACCAATAGTAGGACCATATCCAGCAATAGTAGGACAATATCCAGCAATAGTAAGACAATATCCAGCAAAAGTAGGACAATATCCAGCAATAGTAGGACATTATCCACCAATAGTAGGACAATATCCACCACTAGTAGGACAATATCAACCAATAGTAGGATAAAATAGTAGGACAATATCCACCAATAGTAGGACAATATCGACCAATAGTAGGACAATATCAACCAATAGTAGGACCATATCCTCCAATAGTAGGACAATATCCACCAATAGTATCCTCCAATAGTAGGACAATATCCAGCAATAGTAGGACAATATCCTGCAATAGTAGTACAATATCCAGCAATAGTAGGACAATATCCGCCAATAGTAGTACAATATACAGCAATAGTAGGACAATACCCAGCAATAGTAGGACAATATCCACCAATAGTAGGACAATATCCACCAATTGTAGGACAATATCCTCCAATAGTAGGACAATATCCACCAAAAGTAGGACAATATCCAGCAATAGTAGGACAATATCAACCAATAGTAGGACAATATCAACCAATAGTAGGATAATATCCTCCAATAGTAGGACAATATCCACCAATAGTAGGACAATATCCACCAAGAGTAGGACAATATCAACCAATAGTAGGACAATATCCACCAATAGTAGGACAATATCAACCAATAGTAGGACAATATCAACCAATAGTAGGAC
>NW_018404272.1:4226-23831 GCF_002113885.1 Mizuhopecten yessoensis | reverse complement strand
GGGGGGGGGCACACGGATGAAGGATTTTCATTAGAACTGGTGGACAGATAATCACACGGAAACAACTGTCAGATCGAGAGAAGGGGGTTATGGGGACGAACTAAGGTGAGCTTCAGACAGTCATAAGTTGCTGCTTATCTCATATGAACATAATTAATTCGCAACTACAAGGTAGAGTGTCCGTTTAAATTCCATGTAATGGTTTGAAGGAACAAAACCACCTTACGCCTAACTATGATAATAACCACAGTAACATATTGTGATGTTGCTGATTCACGTTACCGATGAACACATTGTGGGGTTTGACAAAACTTATTACAGCTGGGAATTCTTCAGTTGTCGTCATTTTCTCAAACAAATTCTGCGATACCACATCCCGCTGCATTCTATCATTCACGAATTAAAGTACAAAAATACAAAAATACAAAAACAAATCCCCAAAACAGAGGGAAATAAATCAAACAATTTTAAAATAGTCAAATTGCTCTAAAGTTTTGAGCGGCAACATTTTGCTGAAGTTAATAGACTATTTCAAGAAAGCCGTTTCGTAGAAATGTTTCTGTGTGACGTTTCGATGACTAGTCTGATATTTACTCTGTCACCTTCGTCAGACACATGTTCAGTGAAGCGTTTGTAAAAAAAGGTGTTAAATATGTGCGAGTTGGTAACGTGCGTCACTCGTCATCTGTCTACAATCCAGCCTCACCGGTCTCACCGGAACGTTCAATAATCTATCGAAGAAATGGGTACTAACTGTGCAACACGCATAGCCGATCTGTTGTACCTTGAATAACAAGAAATTTATTTTCTTTTGAATTTTATTTACTCTTCAGAACCGAAAATCTTACATACCTTAAATTTTTTTTGTTTGCTTCAATAATGGTCATTTACAACCAAGATATAAAACAACCCCAAATACGGTGACTTGTATTTCACTGATCGTTAAAATACTTACGTACTAAATCAATAGATTTTTTTTTTTCATAAGTGATGTATTTCTTTTGAGTAGTTATAGAACTAACTACATGTTGGCTTTGTCGATTTACTGCTAGACTAATAACCCTTGTAAGGAGTCTATAGGGGATACATGTAACAACAGCTTAATTAATGTAGGAAATAGAATCCGTGGAGAAAAATATTTAAATCTTGTGCATTTGTACTACATGTACTAATGAAAAGGTAGGAAATGAAGACCTTCAGTGGGAAAACGAAGTCAGTGAAGTAAGAACACGTTTAGTCAAGGGATGCTATCTACTACCATTCTGACAGGTAGCTGTAATCGGTTTGCCGTAAATCAAGGGACACACTTCCATAGGTTCATTTGTGCCGCCGTATAATCCTATGTTCTACATGCATTTTTTATGTGCATTTCACACACCTAAGGAGTGTTTTCTAATGAAACTATCAAGCGTGCAACCATTTGAATAATAGATAGGTTGTCACTTCTCGTCACTTCTCGTCGCTACCAATCCCATCAAACACGCCACACACTCTCCCAACGATTGTTTACATCCAATTCACAATGGTCCAGGCCTACTGGTTGCTGCTTGTTTAGTTTCCTACCTTCATTTGTTTAATACTTTACTCGGGATACAAACACAATCAATAGCCTCCATAATTAATTGTATTTGAATGTGACAAGAAGTTCGCTCTCTGTGTTAGCAGTCTAAAGGTCACTGATCACGTCATTGTTAGAATGCCTCGGGCCAGAAAGGCGCTTACTGTGGTGGAATTCCTGTGTATTTCGACCATTTATGTTTAGGTTCTTTCGTTACCAGGGAGGCCTTCCTTCATGAGCCAGTCTGTCCACTATAATAAACTGTAGTGTACGCCATGTTACGGGTGTTTCGGGACGAAATGGGAGGTTTTAGGGGTTACAGGTCATAAAAACCTGAAGTAAGCAGAGTGAAGGATGCTCAGGAATCATGATATGCCCCGTTCTACAGTACTGCTGATGGTTATCAGTACATAATGACAACACGTGTGAACAACAACGATACCACGCCACCTACACTAGTAAGGGGTTATCACAATGTGCATGTGATCTAAAAACTTGTCTTCGTAACATGCTAATTAGCGGTACTTATGTGCTATTGTGTACCAAATCTTCATAACTGCGTATTTTTGTTATTTGTGCACCAAATCACCTTTGCTGTATATAAGTTTGTACCAAAATCACAATTGTATATACTTCTCTATTAAATAAAGTCATGTATATAATGTTACATGTCTTCTAATGTGCGACTGTTGCTGAGGGTGCAGCTCTGGCAGGGGGATGTTATAGGCAGTAAAAGTCTGAAAAGGAGTTAACTTTGAGTGTCTGAAAGGGAGTTAACTTCGAGTGTCTGAAAGGGAGTTAACTTTAAGTGTCTGAAAAGGGAGTTAACTTTAAGTGTCTGAAAGCGAGTTAACTTTGAGTGTCTGAAAAGGAGTTAACTTTGAGTGTCTGAAAGGGAGTAACTTTGAGTGTCTGAAAGGGAGTTAACTTCGAGTGTCTGAAAGGGAGTTAACTTTGAGTGTCTGAAAGGGAAGTTAAACGATTTTACAAGTATGTTACATATTATTGCAAGTTTTATTAATCACTTTTGTGTGCCTGAATGGAAGAGCGAACAGTGTCTTAATGTGGGAGGAAACTCCAGTACCCAGAGAAAACCCACGTGGTCGGGCAGGTAGCCCCCCGATCGGGGAATCGAATCCCGGTCGTCTTGTTGAAAGATGAGTGCGCTATCCAATGCGACACCCGACCACCCTAACTGG
Source organism: Mizuhopecten yessoensis (assembly GCF_002113885.1). NCBI lineage: Eukaryota > Metazoa > Mollusca > Bivalvia > Pectinida > Pectinidae > Mizuhopecten > Mizuhopecten yessoensis. The sequence continues at coordinate 21,074 of NW_018404272.1, read as the reverse complement.
CACATTAAATCGTTCATTTGTCAGTTCTCGCTATACTACAAAAACATCCATTATTCATACTCGACATCCTATATATAAATTGCACAAATGTTTATCAAAATATCTTTATACAATTACTGTAGCCAAGGAACGGTTCTTTCCCATGTTTTGTGGAAAGCGTGTGTGTAATTTACAATTTGAATTAATAATGAAGAGCATATTTAAAACATTAACATACAAGTGATGATACATTGTATGTTCATGTAAAGTTGTGATTGATGAGAATATTGAGTGGAAGAAGGGAGAACATCATTACTAAGCCAGTACAGTGCATCATTACAAAAATGTAAAGAAAACAATGGAATGAACATTTGCATTAAGTGCAAAATTATTCCGATTTTACTAGATATTGAGCGGTGACCTCCTATCTCCACTGCGCCCTATATCAGGCGATGTCGCATGCTGAGATCCCACTTGCCAGCCGAGGTCTATGCTAACAACATTTCTTCTGTTTACAATCTTGTTTATACGGATAACGTTCCGGTAAACTGAATAATTATATAACATTATGTTCTCGTATCAAACTGTCGGTCTAAGGTAACGGCTTACTGGGACGACAAGATGGGTGTAGCTTTTGTGACATTTATTATGTTGTTAACGATTGTAGATTTTGTAGGAGTAACAGTTCCCTCTTCACAGCCTTTCTTCATTTCTACAATGTGGTAACGCTTCTGTCATACCTCCCTTCCCCACATGCTAAGCTTATATTTATTTGTTTAATTGATTTTTATTTTGCTTAAATCTATGTGTTAAGTTGATGTTTATTTCTTTAGCTGATATTATTCGTTTAAATGGTATATATGTGTTTGGCTGTAATCTTTGTGATAAGTTGATGTTTATTTCTTTAGCTGATAAATGTTTGGCTGTATCTATTTGCTAAAGTAAGATGAAATATATATTAGATTAGCCGATATTTATTTGTTTAGCTAAAATATATTTCTATATTTGGTTGGCTGAAATTTATTTGCTAAGGTGATGTATATTTCTTGATGTGAAATTCATTTGTTTATCAGATGTTTATTTGTTTAGCTGAAATATATTTGTTAAACCGATGAATATTTTAAGCTGATATCTTTTTGTTCAATTGATATTTCATTGTTAAGCTGTTATTCAGTCGTTTAATTGATATCTATTGTTTTGGCTGTTATTAAGTCGTTTAATTGATATCTATTGGTTTGGCTGTTATTCAGTCGTTTAATTGTAATCTATTTGTTTAGCTGTTATTCAGTCGTTAAATTGATATCTATTGGTTTGGCTGTTATTCAGTCGTTTTATTGATATGTATCGGTTTGGCTGTTATTCAATTGTTTTATTGATATATATTGGTTTGGCTGTTATTCAGTTGTTTAATTGATATCTGTTGGTTTAGCTGTTATTCAGTCGTTTAATTGATATCTATTGGTTTGGCTGATATTCAGTCGTTTGATTGATATCTATTGGTTAGGTTGTTATTAAGTCGTTTAATAGATATCTATTGGTTTGGTTGTTATTAAGTCGTTTAAATGATATCTATTGGTTTGGCTGATATTCAGTCGTTTGATTGATATCTATTGGTTAGGTTGTTATTAAGTCGTTTAATTGATATCTATTGGTTTTGTTGTTATTAAGTCGTTTAATTGATATCTATTGGTTTTGTTGTTATTAAGTCGTTTAATTGATATCTATTGGTTTTGTTGTTATTAAGTCGTTTAATTGATATCTATTGGTTTTGTTGTTATTAAGTCGTTTAATTGATATCTATTGGTTTTGTTGTTATTAAGTCGTTTAATTGATATCTATTGGTTTTGTTGTTATTAAGTCGTTTAATTGATATCTATTGGTTTGGCTGATATTCAGTAGTTTAATTGATATCTATTGGTTAGGTTGTTATTAAGTCGTTTAATTGATATCTATTGGTTTTGTTGTTATTAAGTCGTTTAATTGATATCTATTGGTTTGGCGGTTATTCAGTCGCTTGATTGATATCTATTGGTTTGGCTGTTATTCAGACGTTTAATTGATATCTATTGATTTAGCTGTTATTCAGTCGTTTAATTGATATCTATCGGTTTGGCTGTTATTCAGTCGTTTAATTGATATCTATTGATTTGGCTGTTATTCAGTCGTTTAATTGATATCTATTGGTTAGGTTGTTATTAAGTCGTTTAATAGATATCTATTGGTTTGGTTGTTATTAAGTCGTTTAAATGATATCTATTGGTTTGGCTGATATTCAGTCGTTTGATTGATATCTATTGGTTAGGTTGTTATTAAGTCGTTTAATTGATATCTATTGGTTTGGCGGTTATTCAGTCGCTTGATTGATATCTATTGGTTTGGCTGTTATTCAGTCGTTTAATTGATATCTATTGGTTTGGCTGTTATTCAGTCGTTTAACTGATATCTATTGGTTAGGTTGTTATTAAGTCGTTTAATTGATATCTATTGGTTTGGTTGTTATTAAGTCGCTTAATTGATATCTATTGGTTTGGCTGATATTCAGTCGTTTAATTGATATCTATTGGTTAGGTTGTTATTAAGTCGTTTAATTGATATCTATTGGTTTGGCTGTTATTTAGTCGTTTAATTGATATCTATTGGTTTGGTTGTTATTCAGTCGTTTAATTGATATTTTTTTGTTTAGCTGTTATTCAGTCGTTTAATTGATATCTATTGGTTTGGCTGTCATTCAGTCGTTTAATTGATATCTATTGATTTAGCTGGCATTCAGTGGTTTAATTGATATCTATTGGTTTGGCTGTAGGCCCATATCTATTTGTTGAATGTATATATTAATTGTTTAGCTGTTATTGATTAGCTGAAATATCTTGTTTATCAGATATGAATTTTTCTGGATGTTCTATATTTTTAAGATGATATTTTTGTTTGGATGAAAGCTGATATATATATATATGTATGTAATATCTCTTCCTCCTGCCGTTTACCAAACACTGCCTCAATTTCTCAGCTGAAGCAGATGCAATTAATCTGGCTTTGGTTAAAAAACAACATAAAAGGTGCGACAATCTGCTTTGAAGCTTTTCCGTGCTACAAAGTTTTAAAAATCAGAACTTTAAAAATATTCTCATACAGAACATTATCCTTCGTATTAACAGGATTTCAATGTTCTGTCACTGATCCTAATATGGACTTTCGGCCTTGTTTGTATAACTGAATATGAGAGAGTTGTGGGGCTTCCTACGCAGCTCTTAACTATCACCGGTAGTCATTAAACACCCTTAACAACCACTGGTAGTCATTAAACTCCCTTAACTACAACCGGTAGTCATTAAACTCCCTTAACTACAACCGGTAGTCATTAAACTCCCTTAACTACAACCGGTAGTCATTTAACTCACTTAACTTCCACCGGAAGTAATTAAACTCCATTAACTACCACCTATAGAAATTAAACTCCCTTAACTCCACCGGAAGTTATTAAACACCCTCAACTACCACCGGTAGTCATTAAACTCCCTTAACTCCACCGGTAGTCATTAAACTCCCTTATCTTCCACCGGAAGTAATTAAACTCCCTTAACTTCCACCAGATGACATTAAACTCCCTCAACTACCACCGGTATTCATTAAACTCCCTCAACTTCCACCAGAAGTAATTAAACTCCCTTAACTCCACCGGAAGTTATTAAACTCCCTCAACTTGCACCGGTAGTCATTAAACACCCTTAACTACCACCGGTAGTCATTAAACTCCCTTAACTTCCACCGGAAGTCATTAAACTCCCTTAACTCCACCGGAAGTAATTAAACTCCCTCAATTCAACCTTGTGTGGGTTCATTGGCAAGCGGTAGACGTGACCGTAGAGGTGAAGTCATAGGCTGAGCTTATGCCATACCTGTAGTACACTGGCTTACAATTTAAGAAATTAATATCAACCTTACTATCATGTTTGTGACCAATCATTTACAGATAAATATTTTATGATCAAATCCGTCGAAATACGTGAACAATTCTATCATGTATTAACTATGATTTTTTTTATAGTTTCTGTGTCATTAACATATGAATATTTACATTCAATTAATTTATCCAAAAAGATATAAAGTGATGCTTTTTCCAGACAATTCATTTGCTATCGACGTGTTTAACATATTTTAAACATTCTAAATTTTTAGTTTAATCTTGATGTATTCCTTTTTTCTGAACACCTATTTTTATGTTTGACTGAAACTGATGATGGGACAATAGAGAAACAAACAAACAAACATTATTTGTTGGGCTGATATCTATTGGATTGGCTAAAATGTATTTGTTAATGTGATATTAATTCCTTAAGGTGATATTTATTCCTTAAGGTGATATATATTTATCTAGCTGATATATATCTATTCAACAAATAAATATTTGTTAGGTTGATATCTTATTTATTAAGTGGATATATATTTTCAAGTTGATATTTTTTGTTAAGCCGATATGTTTAAGCTTGAGCTTGTATTTATCTGTGTAGCTTATATATATTTGCTAAGCTGATATTTATTTGTTAGGCTGATGTTTCTTTATGTGATATTTATTTGTTAGGCTGATGTTTCTTTATGTGATATTTATTTGTTAGGCTGATGTTTCTTTATGAATTTTTTTTTGTTAGGCTGATGTTACTTTATGTGATATTTATTTGTTAGGCTGATGTTTCTTTATGAGATGTTTATTTGTTAAGCTGATGTTCCTCTATGTGATATTTATTTGTTGGGCTGATGTTTCTTTATGAGATGTTTATTTGTTAAGCTGATGTTTCTCTATGTGATATTTATTTGTTAGACCGATGTTTCTTTATGTGATATTTTTTTGTTAGGCTGATGTTTCTTTATGTGATATTTATTAGTTAGGCTGATGTTTCTTTATGATATATTTATTTGTTAGGCTGAGGTTTCTTTATGTGATATTTATTTGTTAAGCTGATGTTTCTTTATGTGATATTTATTTGTTAGACCGATGTTTCTTTATGTGATATTTATTTGGTAAGGTAATCAAAGTTTTGGCGATATGAACTTTCTATTCCTATTGTAACACCCCTGCTTTTTCACCTACATTGTTTACATGTGTCAGTCATTACTTTCGTGATAGATGTTGACGACTGATGGACACACATGTAACAAGGGGTTTCATGGGACGCATAATAATGAGAGGAAGGTTTACAGTTGTCATCCAGACTTTGTTGGGAAATATTCTATGTCTCAATGTGATAGGAAGGCGAATTTAACCGTGCCCCTCATTAGTTGGGCTTATTGTCATTGCTCTGGTTCCCACTTTTCATAATAGGTAAAACGAGAGCCTTCTGCACTGGATTCACTTTCAGAGTCAAATCCGCCAGGTCCATTGTTCTTAAAAGGATTAGCTGTTTGAGATAAAAAATGGAAACAAAACAAACGTCAGTATCTCTTGACCCCAATTTCCAGACCATACTAAACGAACTGCATGATAGGTGTGTAGTTGTGTCTGCAGAACAACATCTAATAACTTTATCTTTGTCTACAAACACTATAATATGTCCTGCCTGTAAGAAAACTAGGCTTGCTTGATAACTATACCCTTTCCATTTTCTTTCGAAAGACGAACTACTAGCTGATCACGCTTCTGTATGACAGTCATTCCGAATACCCGTTAATGGCATGGAAACGGACCTGCCTTATTTTTATTGGATTCTGAAACTTCACAAACATCCTATTCGTAAACGCTGTATTGCTGGCTTCTAGTTGCTCAACCAAGCCATTATACAAACTTCTTACTACCAGTCTCAGTACCATTAAACCAGGGTCACAGTCGTATTGTGATACTGTTTACTCCAGAAGTCGAATTAATGGATTGTAGATTTTGGAGAATCCAAAATATTTTTTCATCAATCTTGATCATTTTCTCCAAAGAAACGTTTCTTTTATCAGAATTTTTTTTTCGACCATTCACACCGAAGGAACGCATTTGTTTTCTTACATTGAGATTTGTTTATCCAGAATATCGAATGGGCATAAAAACTATGGTTTTATAACGGAGCTCATCGTGTGATATGCACAACATTGGTCAAAATGAAAAATACTGAGAATGAAATTATAGAAATGATTCAGATCCTGTTTAACAATACCTTTGTTGAGTTCGATGGCAAGATTTTACAGTAAACTATAGGCATGTCCACGGAAACGAACTGTGTCCCTCTCCTGGACAACATGTTTTCTTTTTCGTATGAGGCTGAAGATATTGATGAGCTTATTAGGACTTGTAACGAAAACGAAAGTCCTTTAATTTCACGTTCATATATATCGACGATCCGCTATAAATAAACATAAGACATTAATCTCCTGGGTTTAAAATTTTCTATATCAGCTGCTTTCCTTGATTTTTACTTCAACATGACCAACAGAGACGGTTTACTACTAAGATGTACGATAAGTTACCAACAGAGACGGTTTACTACTAAGCTGTGTGATAAGTTTCCAACAGAGACGGTTTACTTCTAAGTTGTGTGATGATTTACCAACAGAGACGGCTTACTACTAAGCTGTACGATAAGTAACAAACAGATACGGTTTACTACTAAGATGTACGTTAAGTTACCAACAGGGACGGTTTACTACTAAGCTGTGTGATAAGTTTCCAACAGAGACGGTTTACTTCTAAGCTGTGTGATGAGTTACCAACAGGGACGGTTTGCTACTAAGCTGTGTGATAAGTTACAAACAGGGACGGTTTACTACTAAGCTGTAGGTTAAGTTACCAACAGGGACGGTTTTCTACTAAGTTGTACGATAAGTTACCAACAGAGACGGTTTCCTACTAAGCTGTACGATAAGTTACCACCAGAGACGGTTTACTTCTAAGCTGAGTGATGAGTTACCAACAGAGACGGTTTACTACTATGCTGTACGATAAGTTACCAACAGGGACGGTTTACTACTAAGCTGTACGAGAAGTTACCAACAGAGACGGTTTACTACTATGCTGTACGATAAGTTACCAACAGGGACGGTTTACTTCTAAGCTGTAGGATAAGTTACCAACAGAGACGGTTTCCTACTAAGCTGTACGATAAGTTACCACCAGAGACGGTTTACTACTAAGCTGTGTGATAAGTTACCACCAGGGACGGTTTGCTACTAAGCTGTGTGATAAGTTACCAACAGGGACGGTTTACTACTAAGCTGTAGGTTAAGTTACCAACAGGGACGGTTTACTACTAAGTTGTACGATAAGTTACCAACAGAGACGGTTTACTACTAAGCTGAACGATAAGCAGGACGATTCCCCTCCTGACAGTAACCTCCTTGCACCACCAACCTACGATGTGTACATGTCGATTCCCCTCTTGACAGTAACCTCCTTGCACCACCAACGTACGATCTACACATCTACATCAACACATCGACTTTTTTTACAGAAATTTTACTCTTAAAAGTCAGAAGAGAAACACGGGATTTTATTTCGTTATCTAAATTATTCCTTAAATGTATAGACGACGGAACAAAAGATTTTTTTTGTAATTTCAAGACGACAACGGGATGCCTGATACTTGTCTGTGTTTCTTAACTCCCTATATAAATCGCGCCTGCTTGGTGGGATTAGGTGTTCTTAGTAAGCTGGGGCACGTTTATAGTGAATATTATTAAAAATACACAGTTTCTGCTCTTCTCTGTTTTAGTGGTTTCCAGACAGTTTCTTAATATAATGCCTCGCGTGAAGCAATGGTCATAAGACCGGAGATGACCCTAGGTGCTTCCAATTGTACTTTTTCCAAAGAGTCCGGCAAATGTTCAGAGCAAGCGTCCCAAACACTAGAAGCATATTCTACTGAAGCACAGGTCGAATAAATGATATATATATAGAGTATTAAGATTAGATTTACTTACTTTGTATTTCAGTTTTTTTAAAGCTGTAACATTTTGATAAGATTTTATCAATTGGTTTACGTGGTCAGCCCATATGTAGTTACCACTAAGAGTGACCCCTAAATGACGATGCGAGTCAGTGAACTCGATAGATTCATCGTTGCATACCAAGTTTGGTTTATCAGGGACATTTCTAGAAGAGAAAAGGATCGCTTCAGTCATTTCAGGATTAAATTTCATAAGCAATTGGTCGGACCAGTTCTGAAGACATAGTAAATCATGATTCAATGCTTGTTCAATTTCATAAAGATTGGAGGAAGATTTCTGAAGAGATGAATCGTCCGCAAAAGTTTCCATGTGATCTGCGAGATAATTAATATAGAAGAGAAATAACAGGGGCCCATGTACAGAACCCTGGGGAACTCCTGCTGTAACTGGTTTTAATGATGAGACGCCATTGCCATATATAACAGATTGTTGTCTGTTGTTAGTTCACCCCCTATGCCATACTGACGAAGTTTAAAAAGTAGACCCAGACTTTGTCAAATGCCTTTGACAAGTCACAGAATACAATACAAGAATAATCTTTTCTATCAGCAGCAGTGACAATGTTATGGTACAGTTCTATTAAATGGTAAACGGCGGAAAGAGCGGGAAGGAACCCAGATTGGTATTTATAAAAAATATCATTCCCCCTTGCAAAGTTAAAAATATACTTAAAAACACACCTTTCCATAAATTTTGACAGACAGCTAAGTAAAGAAATAGGTCGATAGATGGAAGTAAGTTGTGCATCTCCTTTTTTGAATAACGACAAGACATGAGCTTTTTTCCATTCGGAAGGGAAAACAGCTTCTCTGATAGATCGAATGAACAATACAGTGAGAGGCTGAGCAATTGTTCTGGCTGTAGCCTTCAGCATACGGTGGCTGATCTTTTCAGGGCCAACTGCCTTTCTAATATCTAGAATTGATAAAATATCAAAAACTTCATTTGCATGTATAACAATATTAGTGAGAGAGTTTTGAAATTTTCTATGAAAATCAGGTTTCTTGGTCACTGTATGCCACCTTTGAACAGCCATTAACGGAGTAATCCAAAGGAGGAATAGATCTGGCAGGAGAAGAGAAAAAACTTTTTAAAATTTTCCTAAATTCATGAGGATTTTCATTTTTCGATTTGTTGATAAGGGATTCGAGATTAATGAAAAAGTCAGCCTCAGCTTTCTTTTTCATATTATTAATTTTATTTTTTATGCTCTTATATTTTGACCAATCATCCCGGCGCTTTGAACTGAATGCTTTGTGCTTCATTCGGTCACGTATACGACAGTGTTTCCGTTAGACAGTATCAAACAAAGGTTTATCTGAGGGGCGAACAATTATTTTAGAATTAGGGATACATGTACTAGCTACATGTAGTTCTAGGTATTTTGCTGTAAAGTTTTCTACTGCACAGTCAATAGAAGTTGCATTTCAAATCAGGTCTTGCCAGTTTACTGCCATTATCAAATCATTAAATTTTAAATTGTCTGCTCTATTGTAGTTCCAAATAAGTCTTTCAAAAGATGTCTTGCAACAATAAGAAAAAGGTAAATTCATAAAAGTAGCTTTGTGATCGCTAATTGTATTATCCACATAAAAAAATCCGCTATCTTAACACTTTATGTTGGTAGTAACAAATATAGGATCAAGAAGTGTAGCTGTATCGGCAGCTACACGAGTAGCCTCTGTAATAGTGTTAAACAGGTTATAGTTAGATGTTACATTATAAGACCTCTAATTTGCTATTACAACGTTTCAAATCGACATTAAAATCACCAAGAATATCTAAATCAGAACGATAATCGCATACAGTTTCAATCGATCATTCACAATTTTCATAAAATGTATTACTAGAGTTTGGAGGTCTATAAAATAATCCTATCATAATTCATCTGTTGTGACACATTACTTCCGCCCAAATACATTCGAGAGAAGCGGGTTCAAACTCGCGTTTGTGTATGGCTCTGATAGTATCAGAGAAGTAAATAATGACCACTCCCCCATGCGCATTTCTATCTTTCCGCATCAATAAAGAATAACCGGGAATAGTTAGAGACTCATCTTCAACAGAGTCACCTAGGTGTGTCTCTGTGAAGCACAGGATATCAAAGTCACTTATAAAAGTGTTATTTCCACGTGTGACATGGAGGTCTATATATCGGTTACGTTCATTAGTGTGGCTTGTTGTTTTGTTATCGTTATCCGACTTCTCACTAAGAGGACGTCTTTACTTGGGTTGACCTAAATTTACTTGGCGGGTGTCGTCAAAGAAACAGAAAACGCATACTCTTCCGGCATACCTGTTCTTATTCTCCTTGTTCTTTTTCAATGGTCACCTTGTGAATCTTTCGTTTGTACATAATTTGCCCTAGTTTTATCGGTTCTAAATTCGAACTATAATTGTGTATGTACTTGAATTGATATTTTTAATTTGATGATATGTCTTGGATTTGCCTTAGACTGACATGACCGCTATCGCCGATGAGGCTGGAGAGGCTTAGCCTTCCGGAAAACTTGGTCTTATTCTCCCTGTACTTTTAAAATAGTCTCTAGCTACAAATTTCCTTTGTTTACATTCTGCCCTAGTTTCATTAATTCTGAGGACGAATGACGGATTTGTACAAACATAATTATTCTCTTCTTTGTGATTTGGTCAACTCGAGCCAGGAGAGTCTTACCTGAATAACCGACTACTTGACAGAACAAAGACAGATGTAAAAAACAGATACAAATCTCATATAGCTTAAAACTAGTAGCAGGGGAGGTGTAAAAAACAGATACAAATTTCATATAGCTTACAACTAGTAGTAGGGGAGGTGTAAAAAAACATATACAAATCTCATATAGCTTAAAACTAGTAGCAGGGGAGGTGTAAAAAACAGATACAAATCTCATATAGCTTAAAACTAGTAGCAGGGGAGGTGTAAAAAAAACAGTCAACGGGATACAATAACAAAAATCATCTTTTATATAAAATATATCTGAAATGAAAACATGTGACGTTACCGTTAAAACGAGACATCATAGTCTTTTACAAAGTTTATTAATGATTCCAAGTGTACAGCCATAATACATGGTATCCGGGACTTGGAAGTATGTATCACGAATGCATCTGACATTCGAACATTCTGTTAGGAATACACTATTTGGATTCGGATGTGTAGATGTAGATGTGTAGATTTAGATGTATATGTGTAGATGTATATGTGTAGATGTAGATGTGTAGATGTGTAGATGTAGATGTAGATGTGTAGATGTAGATGTAGATGTAGATGTGTAGATGTGTAGGTGTAGATGTGTAGATGTAGATGTGTAGATGTGTGGATGTAGATGTGTAGATGTGTAGATGTAGATGTGTAGATGTGTAGATGTAGATCTGTAGATGTAGATGTGTAGATGTGTAGATGTAGATGTGTAGATGTGTAGATGTAGATGTAGATGTAGATGTGTAGATGTGTAGATGTAGATGTGTAGATGTGTAGATGTAGATGTGTAGATGTGGATGTGTAGATTTAGATGTATATGTGTAGATGTATATGTGTAGATGTAGATGTGTAGATGTGTAGATGTAGATGTAGATGTAGATGTGTAGATGTGCAGATGTGTAGATGTAGATGATGTGTAGATGTAGATGTAGATGTAGATGTAGATGTGTAGATGTGTAGATGTAGATGTGTAGATGTGTAGATGTAGATGTGTAGATGTGTAGATGTGTAGATGTAGATGTGTAGATGTAGATGTGTAGATGTAGATGTGTAGATGTAGATGTGTAGATGTAGATGTGTAGATGTAGATGTATATGTGTAGATGTATATGTGTAGATGTAGATGTGTAGATGTGTAGATGTAGATGTGTAGATGTGTAGATGTAGATGTGTAGATGTGTAGATGTAGATGTGTAGATGTGTAGATGTAGATGTGTAGATGTGTAGATGTAGATGTGTAGATGTGTAGATGTAGATGTGTAGATGTGTAGATGTAGATGTGTAGATGTGTAGATGTAGATGTGTAGATGTGTAGATGTAGATGTGTAGATGTGTAGATGTAGATGTGTAGATGTGTAGATGTAGATGTGTAGATGTGTAGATGTAGATGTGTAGATGTGTAGATGTAGATGTGTAGATGTGTAGATGTAGATGTGTAGATGTGTAGATGTAGATGTGTAGATGTGTAGATGTAGATGTGGATATGTAGATGTGTAGATGTAGATGTGTAGATGTGTAGATGTAGATGTGTAGATGTAGATGTGTAGATGTAGATGTGTAGATGTGTAGATGTGTAGATTTAGATGTATATGTGTAGATGTATATGTGTAGATGTAGATGTATAGATGTAGATGTGTAGATGTAGATGTGTAGATGTAGATGTGTAGATGTAGATGTGTAGATTTAGATGTATATGTGTAGATGTATATGTGTAGATGTAGATGTGTAGATGTGTAGATGTAGATGTAGATGTAGATGTGTAGATGTGCAGATGTGTAGATGTAGATGATGTGTAGATGTAGATGTAGATGTGTAGATGTAGATGTAGATGTGTAGATGTGTAGATGTGTAGATGTAGATGCAGATGTGTAGATGTGTAGATGTGTAGATGTAGATGTGTAGATGTAGATGTGTAGATGTGTAGATGTAGATGTGTAGATGTTTAGATGTAGATGTGCAGATGTAGATGTAGATGTAGATGGGTAGATGTGTAGATGTGTAGATGTAGATGTAGATGTGAAGATGTAGATGTGTAGATGTAGATGTAGATGTGAAGATGTAGATGTGATGTAGATGTAGATGTAGATGTGTAGATGTGTAGATGTAGATGTAGATGTGTAGATGTAGATGTGTAGATGTAGATGTATAGATGTAGATGTGTAGATTTAGATGTATATGTGTAGATGTATATGTGTAGATGTAGATGTGTAGATGTGTAGATGTAGATGTGTAGATTTAGATGTATATGTGTAGATGTATATGTGTAGATGTAGATGTGTAGATGTGCAGATGTAGATGTAGATGTAGATGTGTAGATGTGTAGATGTGTAGATGTAGATGATGTGTAGATGTAGATGTAGATGTGTAGATGTAGATGTAGATGTGTAGATGTGTAGATGTGTAGATGTAGATGCAGATGTGTAGATGTGTAGATGTGTAGATGTAGATGTGTAGATGTAGATGTGTAGATGTGTAGATGTAGATGTGTAGATGTTTAGATGTAGATGTGCAGATGTAGATGTAGATGTAGATGGGTAGATGTGTAGATGTGTAGATGTAGATGTAGATGTGAAGATGTAGATGTGTAGATGTAGATGTAGATGTGAAGATGTAGATGTGATGTAGATGTAGATGTAGATGTGTAGATGTGTAGATGTAGATGATGTGTAGATGTAGATGTGTAGATGTGTAGATGTAGATGGGTAGATGTAGATGTGTAGATGTAGATGATGTGTAGATGTAGATGTGCAGATGTAGATGTAGATGTGTAGATGTGTAGATGTGTAGATGTAGATGTATATGTGTAGATGTGTAGATGTGTAGATATGTAGATGTAGATGTGTCGATGTGTAGATGTGAAGATGTAGATGTGTAGATGTAGATGTAGATGTGTAGATGTGTAGATGTGTCGATGTAGATGTAGATGTGTAGATGTAGATGTAGATGTGTAGATGTAGATGTGTAGATGTAGATGTAGATGTGTAGATGTGTAGATGTAGATGTAGATGTGTAGATGTAGATGTAGATGTGAAGATGTATATGTATAGATGTAGATGTAGATGTGTAGATGTGAAGATGTATATGTGTAGATGTAGATCTAAATTGTGTGCAAACACTGTACGACAGATACGCGTCTGAAACAAAGACTGGCTTTTAATTCGGTTACAATTCATCTGGTCGAGATGGCACACGCTAATGCAGAAAAATTGAGAGCGAGAGAGCCAGTAGCAGGGTGTAAATAAGTAGGAACATTATCGTTAAATATATATTGTTTTGTTTTGATATACTTCTCGTTATGTCCTGCTCTCTCGTCTGTTAAGAGAACCCTAAATGCTGTTATGGCATCTTTGAAAATGACAAACGATTTGGACTTTGGAAAACAATGTTATATAAATGATCACAGGTGAGAGGCTTATTGAAGAAAGATAAATGGGACAAATAGCTATTTGTCTTTCTGAATACCGTGTTTAACTGGACCTATCTATGGGGACGATTCTTACTGGCAGCTTTAGACGCACCACCTGCCTCTCCGCCGCATGCAGGTGCGACATTACAGTTACATGAGAAATATATAAGATTTATGGACCTGTATGCATTTTTTCTTGCAATTATAATATAGCGTGGTTACTTTTTCTGATAAATGCTGAAACGCTTCATATCTATATCTTATTCACATATGTTATAGAATATCACGTTATAGTTTATCTCGTTATAGAATATCACGTTATAGTATATCTCGTTATAGTACATCTTGTTATAGTATATCTCGTTATAGTATATCTCTTTATAGTACATCTCGTTATAGTATATCTCGTCCCATCATTTGGTAATAGTATATCTTGTTATAGTATATCTTGTTAAAGTATGTCTCGTTATAGTATATCTCGTTATAGTATATCTCGCTATACTATATCACGTTATAGTATATCTCGTCACATCCCTTGGTAATAGTATATCTCGTCCCATGGTTATAGTATATCTCGTTATAGTATATCTCGTTATAGTATATCTCGTTATAGAATATCTTGTTATAGTATATCACGTTATAGTATATCTCGTCACATCACTTGGTAATAGTATATCTCGTCCCATGGTTATAGTATATCTCGTTATAGTATATCACGTTACAGTATATCTTGTTTTAGTATATCTCGTTATAGCATATCTCGTTATAGTATATCTCGTTATAGTATATCTCGTCACATCACTTGGTAATAGTATATCTCGTCCCATGGTTATAGTATATCTCGTTAAAGTATATCTCGTTATAGTATATCTCGTTATAGTATGTCTTGTTAAAGTATATCTCGTTATAGTATATCTCGTTATAGTATATCTCGTTATAGTACATCTCGTTATAGTATATCTCGTCACATCACTTGGTAATAGTATATCTCGTCCCATCAATTGCTTATAGTATATCTCGTTATAGTATATCTCGTTATAGTATATCTCGTTATAGTATATCTTGTTTTAGTATATCTTGTTAAAGTATGTCTTGTTATAGTATATCTCGTTATAGTATATCTCGTTATAATATATCTCGTTATAGTATATTTCGTTATAGTATATCACGTTATAGTATATCTCGTCACATCACTTGGTAATAGTATATCACGTTATAGTATATCTTGTTATAGTATATCTTGTTATAGTATGTCTCGTTACAGTATATCTTGTTATAGTATATCTCGTTATAGTATATCACGTTACAGTATATCTTGTTTTAGTATATCTCGTTATAGCATATCTCGTTATAGTATATCTCGTTATAGTATATCTCGCTATAGTATATCACGTTATATTGTTATAGTATATCTCGTTATAGTATATCTCTTTATAGTATATCTCGTTATAGTATATCTCGTTAGAGTATACCTCGTTATAGTATATCTCGTTATAGTATATCATGTTATAGTTTATCTTGTTATAGTATATCTTGTTATAGTATATCTCGTTATAGTATATCTCGCTATAGTATAGCTCGTTATAGTATATCTCGCTATAGTATATCACGTTATAGTATATCTTGTTATAGTATATCACGTTATAGTATATCATGTTATAGTATATCTTGTTTAGTATATCTCTTTATAGTATATCTCGTTAGAGTATACCTCGTTATAGTATATCTCGTTATAGTATATCTCATTATAGTATATCTCGTTAGAGTATACCTCGTTATAGTATATCTCGTTATAGTATATCTTGTTATAGTATATCACGTTATAGTATATCATGTTATAGTATATCTTGTTTAGTATATCTTGTTATAGTATATCTCGTTAGAGTATACCTCGTTATAGTATATCTCGTTATAGTATATCTCGCTATAGTATAGCTCGTTATAGTATATCTCGCTATAGTATATCACGTTATAGTATATCTTGTTATAGTATATCTCGTTATAGTATATCCTGTTATAGTATATCTTGTTATAGTATATCTTGTTATAGTATGTCTCGTTATAGTATATCTTGTTATAGTATATCTCGCTATAGTATATCACGTTATATTGTTATAGTATATCTCGTTATAGTATATCTCTTTATAGTATATCTCGTTATAGTATATCTCGTTACAGTATTTCTTGTTTTAGTATATCTTGTTAAAGTATGTCTTGTTTTAGTATATCTCGTTATAGTATATCTCGTTATAGAATATCTTGTTATAGTATATCACGTTATAGTATATCTTGTTATAGTATATCACGTTATAGTATATCTTGTTGTAGTATATCTCGTTATAGTATATCTTGTTATAGCATATCACGTTATAGTATATCTTGTTATAGTATATCACGTTATAGTATATCATGTTATAGTATATCTTGTTTAGTATATCTCGTTATAGTATATCTCGTTAGAGTATACCTCGTTATAGTATATCTCGTTATAGTATATCTCATTATAGTATATCTCGTTAGAGTATACCTCGTTATACTTATAGTATATCTCGTTATAGTATATCTCGTCACATCATTTGGTTATAGTATATCTTGTTATAGTATATCTCGTTATAGTATATCACGTTATAGTATACCTCGTTATAGTATATCTCGTTAGAGTATATCTCGTTATAGTATATCTTATTATAGTATACCTCGTTATTGTATATCACGTTATAGTATATCTTGTTATAGTATATCTCGTTATAGTATATCTTGTTATAGTATATCTCGTTATAGTATATCACGTTATAGTATACCTCGTTATAGTATAGCTCGTAAGATAATATCTCGTTATAGTT
>NW_018404272.1:752-901 GCF_002113885.1 Mizuhopecten yessoensis | reverse complement strand
CGTTATAGTATATCTCGTTATAGTATATCATGTTATAGTTTATCTGGTTATAGTATATCTGNNNTATCTTGTTATAGTATATCTCGTTATAGTATATCACGTTATAGTAAATCTCGTTATAGTATATCTCGTTATAGTATATCTCGTCA
>NW_018404272.1:0-120 GCF_002113885.1 Mizuhopecten yessoensis | reverse complement strand
GTTATAGTATATCTCGTCACATCACTTGGTAATAGTATATCACGTTATAGTATATCTTGTTATAGTATATCTCGCTATAGTATATCTTGTTATAGTATATCTCGCTATAGTATATCACGT
>NW_018404271.1:4415-4811 GCF_002113885.1 Mizuhopecten yessoensis | reverse complement strand
ATGACTGTAGTCTATAGAGGGTGTGTGGACAGTATGTAGTACAGGTTGTCTGTTTGACAGTAGTCTATAGATGGTGTTTGGACAGTATGTACTACAGGATGTCTGTTTGACAGTAGTCTATAGATGGTGTTTGGACAGTATGTAGTACAGGATGTCTGAATGACTGTAGTCTATAGAGGGTGTGTGGACAGTATGTAGTGCAGGATGTCTGTTTGACAGTAGTCTATAGAAGGTGTTTGGAAAGTATGTAGTACAGGATGTCTGTTTGACAGTAGTCTATAGAAGGTGTTTGGACAGTATGTAGCACAGGATGTCTGTTTGACAGTAGTCTATAGAAGGTGTTTGGACAGTATGTAGTACAGGATGTCTGTTTGACAGTAGTCTATAGAAGGTGTT
>NW_018404271.1:0-120 GCF_002113885.1 Mizuhopecten yessoensis | reverse complement strand
TAGTCTATAGAGGGTGTGTGGACAGTATGTAGTAAAGGATGTCTGCTTGACAGTAGTCTATAGAGGGTGTGTGGGCAGTAGGTAGTACAGGATGTCTCTTTGACAGTAGTCTATAGAGGG
>NW_018404270.1:3748-3828 GCF_002113885.1 Mizuhopecten yessoensis | reverse complement strand
GAACCCTAGGGATGGAGGAACTGGGAGGGCAGACAGAACCCTAGGAATGGAGGACAGAACACTAGGGATGGAGGATATGG
>NW_018404270.1:0-120 GCF_002113885.1 Mizuhopecten yessoensis | reverse complement strand
ACCGGCAAAACGGGAGATAAATCTGTCAGGTGTGGGAGAAATGGGAGGGAAAACAGAACCCTAGTGATGGAGGACATGGGAGGGAGGACAGAACCCTAGGGATGGAGGACAGAACACTAG
>NW_018404269.1:1915437-1916012 GCF_002113885.1 Mizuhopecten yessoensis | reverse complement strand
TATGATTTTTATCTCAAGTTATAGCATTCTCCGATAAAGGACTGTGTGATCAACTTAATCCTTAAGTCAAAGAAGTCACGTGTGAAAACCTGATTTTGTTTTTTGTGCAAATAATTCTGTTACAAAATCACTAAATACTAATGACGCTTTCAGACTGTAAATAAAACTATCTACATATTGTTTTGTAATATATCAATTTTGGCCATGATAGCTGAATGATAGTAGGGTACTTACATATTGATTAACTTTATTAAGACAAAATTTATACTAATGTAACAGGAGAGGAAAAATGCACGGCCAGACCGGGGTTCGAACCCGGGACCCTCCGAACTCTAGACGGATGCTCTGCCAATTGAGCTATCTGGTCGCCGACGATCGACCCAGTCCAGTTCCGCTACATTCCTCCCTCCTTTAACAAAGTCTTCGACCCCGAAGACACACGAGACCCTATACCACCTTCTGTGGGTATATTTCGTTGGGTGCCAAATGTAACAGGAGAGGAAAAATGCACGGCCAGACCGGGGTTCGAACCCGGGACCCTCCGAACTCTAGACGGNCACCCTTCCACATCGTTG
>NW_018404269.1:1914613-1915079 GCF_002113885.1 Mizuhopecten yessoensis | reverse complement strand
CCTACAGATACAGGAACGAGTCACCAAATCAACACTCGTGTATGGGTACTTCTGGATACAGATACCGGATCGAGTCACCAAAACAACACACGTGTATGGGTCCTAGAGATACCGGAGCGAGTCACCAAAATAACACACGCGTATGGGTACTTCTGCCTTCAGATACAGGAGCGAGTCACCAAAACAAGTCACCAAAACAACACACGTGTATGGGTACTTCTGCCTACATATACAGGAACGAATCACCAAATCAACACACGTGTATGGGTACTTCTGCCTAGAGATACCGGAGCGAGTCACCAAAATAACACACGCGTATGGGTACTTCTGCCTTCAGATACAGGAGCGAGTCACCAAAACAACACACGTGTATGGGTACTTCTGNGAACGAGTCACCAAAACAACACACGTGTATGGGTACTTCTGCCTACAGATACAGGAACGAGTAAACGAAACAACACACGTC
>NW_018404269.1:1912938-1913012 GCF_002113885.1 Mizuhopecten yessoensis | reverse complement strand
CCGGAGCGAGTCACCAAAACAACACACGTGTATGGGTACTTCTGCTTACAGATAAAGGAGCGAGTCACCGAAAA
>NW_018404269.1:1908611-1912260 GCF_002113885.1 Mizuhopecten yessoensis | reverse complement strand
TAGCAAATTCACTAGTTTAACTTGCTCAATTTCTTCTCTTGGCCTCAGCACACACTATCACATGCCATGATCTTCAAATAGATGAAGGTGGTCATTACTATGTAGATGTAAAACTCGTGAGTCTCCCTCCTATATAGGGAGAATTGCCAAGTATTGAACCGCGGATACCGCTATTTAAAAAAAACCGTCTGAACAAGGAAACCAACGTACATCACTGCATGATATTTTGAACAACCATTTAATTAAAAAAAGAAAAGAAAAACGGAACTCGACAGACCCAAACTGGATAATTACCCAGCTGAACAGTATGCGTCCTTAACACACTTCTTTGTTAAGCCTACTGTACATGTAATGTTAACAAGTGTGGCTTCTCCCCCTTTCTCATGCTTCGGTAGCATCTCCCTCCGATTGCCACCTCTGCTTGGACATCATTTTTGTTAAATTTAGGTTGTGGACATAGCCCTCTCTAAAATAAATAGTTCCCCTGGATAAACATTTTTCAAAAATGTTTGCATCTTGAATGTATCCCATACAAAAATCATCGGGAATGTCCCCGAGTCCTGCAACAGTCGCTGCCGCCATCGCCATGGGCAAACTTTTACTATGGCTTGTTTACATTTGTTGTCGGAGTATGTAGTCACGTAACTTTGGTTGCTACGTGGGGGCGGGGCATGGAAGGGTGAATTGAGCTATCTCAGGTCGCCGACGATCGACCCAGTCCAGTTCCGCTACACTAATAACAAAAATTACAACACGTCGATGCTGAGAGCCGAACACTTACACACGTATCTCGACACATATAGAAAGTGGGAATGTAAAGTGGGGGTCTACAGTATACGTGGTAATTCATATTATTTTGTTCTCCGTGGAGTAAACAAATTAATAGGTGTCAAATGAAATAAAAGTATCGTTCGATGATGGGTAGGGAGGGGCAAAATGTTAAATAACACTACAGCAAGCTGTGATCATGTTCATAATAGCTTAGTGTTAAATATTTTAATTTATTCATACACCAACATGAACGTTAAATACAAACCATTCGTCTTCAATCGAGCAAGTTCCATTCTGACTCTGTATAGACATCGTCTCTGTCGCCATCTTGTTATTCCCTCGCAGTCTCAGCAACAACCGGTGATGATTGGTCGGCCAATCAAAATTCGTGTCTTAAAGTTNAGATTGGTACAGGAAATACAGTCAATTAGTGTATAATTTGGGAATAGTTGTGTACAATTTGTCAATCACCTTTGTTATTGTCTGGTGCAAGAACCTGTGTTGATGCCTTGTTTGTATTGTAATATTATACTGATCTGTACTCTGTAAAGATACATTGTTATTTAACTTGTTCCTTTAATAAATTATATTTGTACCTGTCAATTGGGCTCTTGGTTGATATTTAGAGTTTTCGCATAGTAAATTAGACTGCTAGACTATTTCTGACCATTGTTCTCGGACCTGACATAGAGGAGATATAACATATTCAACCGTGATAATCCAGGATCCAGGAAGCACACTATATTGGTGAAACAAGAACCCCATACTTCTTCGACGGCGGCCGGTGAGACGTGGGCACCGGACGCGCGCTCGTTACAATACTAATAAAAAAAATAACAACACGTCGATGCTGAGAGCCGAACACTTACACACGTATCCCGACACATATAGAAAGTGGGAATGTAAAGTGGGGGTCTACAGTATACGTGGTAATTCATATTATTTTGTTCTCCGTGGAGTAAACAAATTAATAGGTGTCAAATGAAATAAAAGGAACACCCCGGTGCACCGAATTTTTGCACGATCTTGCTATCGTTCGATGATGGGTAGGGAGGGGCAAAATGTTAAATAACACTACAGCAAGCTGTGATCATGTTCATAATAGCTTAGTGTTAAATATTTTAATTTATTCATACACCAACATGAACGTTAAATACAAACCATTCGTCTTCAATCGAGCAAGTTCCATTCTGACTCTGTATAGACATCGTCTCTGTCGCCATCTTGTTATTCCCTCGCAGTCTCAGCAACAACCGGTGATGATTGGTCGGCCAATCAAAATTCGTGTCTTAAAGTTGTTATTACAAATAGGGTCTTTACACATTTTCTCCCATCCGGCCCCTGATCTGAATTGTGCAGACATTCGTTTGTTTTTTTACGACTCTTCTGCATTGATAAGAAACAGGGGGGAAGGAAGCAGTTTACGATGAGAAAGGTCTTATATTTTTAATTCTATTCGGTATTATATAAAGCGGATACAAACACCAGCGGTTTTCAGTCTTTACATAAAAGTTGATTGTACGGACGTGCCCAAACTTGCGCATTGTAATGTTTTGTTTGGCGTTGTCAACAGAAGCCTTGTTTATTGTCAATATTGTGGGGTCAGTATAAAAGCTTCGGCGAACCGTCATAGCCCTGTTGAGATTCAGAGATCTATAAGACAGAAGGTGAGTACTATATTTTATTTTCAGTCTTTCATTCCGTTATGGTGCTTTTATGAAACATTGTAAAATATGTATTACTAGTCCTACAGTACATTTTGCTATGCAGGAAAATCTACTCTAATTTTTTCGTGTTGCCATGAAAACAAGTTTTGACTAATTTTTGTCGTGTCCTGATGGGGAGTCAATGAAGTAAGTGATCCAGTGGTGTTTCGCTATGTAAAGCGAGAAATGACGCTAATATGAAAATGTTTATATACTTTTAGGAATGATTGTATGTGTTCTTTTAGAATTAAAATGCACATTCATACTAAAAACTATATTCAAACAATGCTGAGAGCAGGATGATTTCACACTATCAGAAATGGTAAGATATGTATTTTTCAACTCTTACTATTACGTTAAAATGACTGCAAAACATTTGTTTATCTCCCTCTGTGATTTCGTTTGGTTTATGGTTTATTGTAAACATAACATTCTACTAAATAACAGAACAGTTATTGTTGGACACGAAGGCATTTTTCTATGCCCACTATTTTCGACAGCCGAGAAATGAATCGCGAATTTTCATCCTAATTTTACGTCACGGCATGCTTAGCAACATTCCCTGACAGAAAAAAAACATCGTGTAATTCAGCTATAAGAAGCATGCTTTTAAAAGAGATATTTAACGAGTAAGTGTATCGATATGTTATAAAACGAAAAAGTAAATACAACGCTGTAATTGTATATACACTGTTATTTACGTAACAATGCATTATACGTAATTGTATAAATATGGTTCCTGTATTACCTGGCCGTCTGATAATAAAAATAAAGTAAGGTCAATATCCATGCCTATGTTAATGTTATTATATGTAACTATGGAATTATAAATATTTATCTGTTATTGAACTACAGTGTTGTTCCTTTTTTAGACGTTTATATTTACCGGACAATAATCTGGTTATTTTTACTATGGGAGTCTTTGTTTACCAGACAATAATCTGTTTATTGTAACTACTGTTACTATGAGTGTCTATGTTTACCAGACAGTACTCTGTTAACTGTTACTATGGGCGTCTATGTTTACCAGACAGTAATCTGTTTACTGTAACTATGGATGTCTATGTTTACCAGACAGTAATCTGTTTACTGTAACTATGGACGTCTGTGTTTACCAGACAATAATCAGGTTACTGTTACTATGGGCGTCTATGTTTACCAGACAATAATCT
>NW_018404269.1:1873929-1907890 GCF_002113885.1 Mizuhopecten yessoensis | reverse complement strand
ATTTCTGCCCGTGAAGCAGACGCTGTTGGACGCTTTGAGGTCGCGATAAAGACGCGATACAGCCGTACTTTACCCGTCGTTACACGCGGTAAGAAATTCACACGCGGTTGGCCGCGCGAAAAAGTTTTGGGCTGCCCAAAAATTTAGACCGCGGGTAATCGGGGGCGGTACACGTGGTACACACGCGGTAAAGACGCGGTACAGACGCGGAACGAACGTGCTAGGACGTGCTACGGCCGCGGTTAAGACGTGGTTACACGCGGTAGGACGCGAAATTTTAGCGGGTAATCGCGGGTGGAGCACGGTCATAGCACGTTTGTTCCGCGTCTGTACCGCGTTGTTATCACGTGCATTAGCGTGTGTACCGCGTGTAAACACGGACAAACGCCTTTCTCCGCGTAAACAGCGCGCCCCAATACCGGCCTAATCACGTTCAATTGCGTCTTGTACACGTCCCAAATACGATTGTCCACGGCCTAATCGCGTCCGTACAACGTCTGATTTTAGGTATATAAAAAGCGCGATTTGCCGAGCATTCGTCAGTTGTGCTCCAGACGTCAAGGGGTGAACATGGATCCCCGTCACCGTAATGACCTCGTCTTGCTGCTCCAGCAGCATCAGAACCAAGTGGTACAGGTCCATCAGCTCCTCATTGACAGAAGAAGACGAAGGAGGAGGAGGAGGGTGGTCCGGAACATCTGGGTGCGCGACTGGATTGGCAGGAGACCTGAGCTGGGGCTGTACGATCGTCTCATGGTGGAGCTCCGTAATGAAGATCCAAGGGCCTTCCAGAACTTCATGAGAATGCCACCTGCCATGTTCGATGAAATTGTGCAGATACTGACACCAGCCCTTACCAAGGTCTCATGGTACAGACGCGAAAGGCTGTGTGACCGGGCCTTTATATAGGCCGAAATTGAATTTTTAGCCGTGACCGCGCTATACGATAGACAGCTAGAGAATGACCACTACAGCGTATACACGCTACACACCCGTGTTCCCACGTGGCAAACCGCCTGCACGATATCTCCGTGCCCGAGAAGACAAATAATTCTCTCTATACTGTCGAACCGCGAGAATATTTAAGTCTTCTCTTCACCTCCAATCCGAAATAAATAACACAACACGCAAATACTCATTTGCCGGACTAGCCTGTCGTGCTTCGAGAAATTACAAAGAAAGGGCAAGGAGAACGATTGTAATATTTTTTTATTTTATTTTTTTCTTTACAAACCTAATTTTTGTGTTACTAACAAACGATTCTCAAGAGAATCCGCAACGTAGCCGTCTTTGCTCGACTGGGATTTTCCACCGACCGTGCCTTTGAAAACAGCGTTCGTTCACGCCGTTATTCGCAGCCAGGGTAGCCCCCCCTGATCGGAGCGAATGCAGACTGAAGTTCCCTTCGCCCGAAACAAGCTTGATTCGCTTCATGATTGCCTCTTTTGCTCCGGTGTAACTAAGTGACTTATTCTTACTAATAAGTTTACATACTTTACCGGAACGGTAGACTTGCTTGAACAAGAATTCGTCGGATTCCAAATCTATCTCCGCCAAATTAACGTATTTCGTCAACATTGTGTATGGACACGCGACCGTGATACCCTTGCTAATAACCACGTCACTACCGAAATGATACTGGTCCGTCTTACTTTTTCTAATAATTAGCGTAAAATGGTCTCCGGAAAACTTAACATCCGAACAACGCAAAGCACTAAGCTCGTTAAAACGTAAAAACCCCGAAAAAGATATTAATATCATTGAAAGGTCCCTAACCACCATCAAGTCATCTGAACATGAAAACATTTCACATAAATCAATAAGAATGTCCGATGTCACCGGTTCCTTCTTGCGTGTAGGCTTTTTAGCAACACGTTTAGACGTCTCGACTAAGTTCTGCACAAATGAGTTACATGTAGGATCCTCGCGTCCGTTCACTCTGTGTACCCATTTAATGGCATACACTGCTGCTGACACCGTCGCGAAAGTAGAACCGTTTCCCAACAAAAAGTTTAAATACAATGCCACATGGATAGGACTCGCAGGGAGAGCTGTAAATCCGTGTTCAGTAATAAAACGCTCCCACCTTTTGAATGCTCCGTAATATTTGATGTTGGTGCTTGCACTCTTGCTCAATAATAGCCTCTCCGCCATACCGTCTGCCATCTTGTATAGTGGAGAGCCTTCCGTGACCCCAGAGGCCTTGATCGCATCATCTATGGATCCCCTCAGTCCTATGCCTGTCAAAACACACGAACAAAATATAGAGTATAGCTTATACCGTAACCTGATTTCAATTCCTAAAATCTAACCTCAGGGCCAACATTTCAAAAGCCAAAACATCGACTCCGAAACACCCGTTGTTGCCCCGCCCCCTCAACGTGACACCCCTGTTCGACAATAGACGAACGTCTACAATGTAATGACCGAACACCCCCTCTGTGGGACATAATATGGGCCAATAAGCCGCGCTTCTCCATAGAGGAACGATAAGCGTCCCACATGTCAACTCGTCCCTCATTTTGACCAAAACCTGAACAACCAGTCTCGGAGGTGGAACGACCCAGTTGTTAACCCCTTGCCACCCTACAGTGAACGCATCCATGGCTTCCGTGCCTGGACACCACCACTTGGAATTAAACCGTATGCACTTACTGTTGTAATCTGTGGCGAAACGATCAATTTTGTGTGGTCCCCATGCTGCCTCACATAACTCAAAAACCCAAGCCTGTACTGACCAGTCGTCAGCATCTTTGCATCTGCTTAAATAATCAGCAGTCTCATTCATGCCTCTGGGTAACCACTGTGCACTAATGTCTATGCTATTTGCATCGCACATATCATTTACCTCTCTGGCGATATTCTGTAGATCTGACCTCCTACTACCCACCTTCACTATAGAACAAACGTTCTTGTTATCCGTCAACAACTTAACGTGTTTACCTTTTACCTTGTCGATCTTGGACAAAAGTACTCTTTTCGTGGCCTCCAATTCTCGCCAAGTTGAGCTGTACGAGCTCTCATTTTCATTCCACGTACCCAACGCTATACACTTATCCATGTGATACAGATCCCCCACCGTGGGGAGCCTGTCTTCCTGACTGCGTGAAAAAACCTCTGCTGGATTTTAAACTACGTCACTACTCACCTGACGTTTCAAAGGCCGTCCTGTCTTAGGGATAATATGACCCCCTAAGGATCGATCCGCACTATGAGTGCTACCACACTGACCTCTCAAAGGTCGCCCTATACTGGGGCCAGCCTTGGCCCCGCCTTTCATTAGGCGACAAACACCCGGGGTGTTATCTGTGATGACATGACCTCTCAAAGGTCGCCCCTCACCGGGGTCTCCGTGGCCCTGACCCCCTGCGGGTCGTACAACACCCTGAGTGCCGTAAACAGCATCATATGCCTCCACCCCATCTCTCGGAGAGATTACCACTACTGTGGCGTCACCCGAATCTACATGTACACCAATGACAACACCGTGTTCATCTAACGGTACACCATCACGTGTGTATACAAACTCACCGTAACCAATATCGATTATCTGATCTAAATCACCCTCGTGTTTGTACTCACCATGCACCTCTTGTACATATCCCCCGTATCCCACTGCAGATGCGTCCGTGCATACCACAACATCACACACTGCGTGCTCATTCAATAATGTAGAACCTTTATCGTTCATGGATTGCACATTTAACAACCAGAATTCTATCTCGTCAATAGCCTCTGCCGTAAGCATAACACGCGCATTCCAACTTGCTCTAGATAATACACATGTGTACAACGCTCGAGTACGCAAACGAGCGACGGACCCAACCACACCCTGCATAGATATGATTCGGCCGACCAAAGCCGCTACATACCGGACGGAGAACAATACCTGACCTCTTTGTGTGACCTGTGTCATTGTATTGGATAACCAATACAAAAGCCGATCAATCCTGTCTGTAGTAACCCTGACCACGCCTACCTCCATAGACCATGTACAGTGGCGGATCCAGAGGGGTTTTTTGGGCTTCAGGAAACCCCCCCACCCTGAGATTTTTCTTTAAAAATCATATATTTTCACCATTTTCCTCAATTTTTTCCAACATGGAAACCCCCCAGGAAATTTGGAAACCCTCCCAGATAGGTCTCTGGATCCACCGCTGCATGTATACCCTAGCCAGGTAGCGCATCTCGATGCCTTCCAATGACATTTCTCTTCAGCGAGGAGAAAGCCGTAATCCGTTAAAGCCTGCTTAACATACCTGCTTACCTCATTGGCCCCGCCTTCCGTCTCATGACCCCCGATACCGTCGTCCAAATACATAATTAGCCTATGACCTGCACTACGAACAGATTTGACGACTTCTCTCAAAACCTTTGAGAATTGAAATGCTGCTGTAGAAACACCGAATGCGAGAACATTCCAGATGTATTGCCGCGTCCTACCTTCTATTTCATATTGAAAACCAAGAAATTTTCTGTGTTCTGAGAAAATTTCAATATGATGGTATGCAGACTTCAAATCAAAAGTAAACAGGTAATCACCCGTCTGAAGCACCTCCCTCGCTACTTTAGCGTCGTCATATTTGAATTTAAATTTATGCAAATACGGATTGATGTGTCTACAGTCCAGAACTAGGCGTGGCTTACCTGTCTTATTGAAGGCTACTGTCAGCGGATTTACGACAGCTGGACATAACGGTACTTCTGTCACGCACCCAAGTCGTAATAGCTTTTCAATTTCTGCTTTAACAAAGTCGGGATTATCCCGTGCAGTCTTGTTATTCGACAATACCACACTTGGCGGAATTTCCCTAAATGGGAGTTTGTATCCACTCTCTATTATGGAGAGAACCGCCTCACTGGTACCTTTTTTCTCCCAATACTGAATACTACCTTTCAAACGTCCGACCGGCGAACGCTCAGTTTCTGTACCATTACCCTTATGTACAGGACAACACTTATCATCTCTTACCTGCTTGTTCTCGTTTATGACTGATGTTCGCACATGCATAGTAAACAAAGATCTACTTATCTTATGAGCCGATGGGTTCGAAACCCCTCCATGGACCCCAGGACACTCCTGTCGCCAATGCCCAGCCTTTCCACAGCCGAAACAGGTGCCGGGTTTGTTGACACTCCTGGGGAAATATCCCTGTCTCTCTCTCGCTGGGCTTATAGTCATGGGGTTCCTCGTCTCCGTGTTCTCCCGACGATAAGGCCTGTATCTGTTCCTCCCACGCGTCGACTTTGTTTTCGCCGCTTTAACTTTTTTATTAGCCCTGGATATCGCTCGGTCCATTTTCTTCTCATCGTCCGAGTCTGATGCTATAGGATTCGCTATGTACTCATCCACCGTTTTCCAGCCGGACTCAGAACTGTCCGCTAGCTTAACCAGCTTGTTCCGATAGTCTAACATTGACATACCTTCTTCTATTTTGTTACGCGTTGTATCTGGGTCCGACATTAAAGAATGCGTGGCGTCCACCAATTTAGCCCGTACTTTGGAATTAAATTTATGCTGCACCTCACAACTTTTCATATTAAATTTGTAAGTGTCCGCATTTAGTATCGACTGCTGTATTTTCTCCAACGACGCCTCAGAATTCTCGCACACCTTCCTTTCAAACGAGCCTAATTTTTGAGATATTAGACTGTCTAATTGCCCCAGCGTATCATTTTGTGAGAATGACCACTACAGCGTATACACGCTACACACCCGTGTTCCCACGTGGCAAACCGCCTGCACGATATCTCCGTGCCCGAGAAGACAAATAATTCTCTCTATACTGTCGAACCGCGAGAATATTTAATTACTATGGGCGTCTATGTTTACCAGACAATAATCTGTTTACTGTTACTAGGGGCGTCTTTGTTTACCAGACAGTAATCTGGTTACTGTTACTATGAGCGTCCTTGTTTACCAGACATCATTCAGGTTTTACTATGGGCGTCTATGTTTACCAGACAATAATCTAGTTACTATTACTATGGGCGTCTATGTTTACCAGACAGTAATCTGTTTACTGTTACTAGGGGCGTCTTTGTTTACCAGACAATAATCTGTTTATTGTCACTACTGTTACTATGAGTGTCTATGTTTACCAGACAGTACTCTGTTAACTGTTACTATGGGCGTCTATGTTTACCAGACAATAATTTAGTTACTGTTACTATGGGACGTCTTTGTTTACTAGACAGTATTCTGGTTACTGTTATTATGAGCGTCCTTGTTTACCAGATAATAATCAGGTTACTGTTACTATGAGCGTCTTTGTTTACCAGAAATTAATCTAGTTACTGTTACTATGGGACGTCTTTGTTTACAAGACAGTATTCTGGTTACTGTTATTATGAGCGTCCTTGTTTACCAGATAATAATCAGGTTACTGTTACTATGAGCGTCTATGTTTACCAGACGATAATCTGGTATGTTACTATGGGCTCTATGTTTACCAGACGATAATCTAGTTACTGTTACTATGGGCGTCTTTATTTACCAGATAGTACTTTTTATGAAAGGTGTAATCAATACCCTTTATTTATTAGCATATATACACAGCTATTCATTTGAATATTAACATTGCAGTTTGTTTTGATGAGACCAGCACTATATACAATGCAATTCGCGATTTCCATACCGTTTTTCTTCCTAACGTCTGTGTGTGCTCGATTTAAATACCTGATCGATTGAACAAGCCGAGACCAATGTGACAATTGACCTACACAATATACTTGCATAGGTAACGACACGTCGATACCGGATGATTGGTCGGTAGGGCCAAAACATATTAGTGTTGTGTGACGTAGGCAAAGTTTCTGGTAGACCAAAAGAAAATGGGGAGGGACTTAATCGGGATGCTTTTGTTAACACTGAATTGACTGAGTGTTTGTGTAGGTTAAAACAGTTTTATACATTCCTGCATTTTTTGCTGTTGTGATTATTTTCCAAACTTGTTTTTTCAACTGACTAACATTTGAACGATTTGCTGGATTTCTTAGAATTTGTGTTTCTTGCCACAAAAAAAGAGGTCATCTGGGACGCAGTATGTAGGTGGGCGACGGGCTTAGTAGGCTTTATATGTGGCGACAGAGCACCGATATGGGTTCTGGGGGTTACCAAGACACGTGGAAGAACGGCTCTCACATGTTTAGGGTCAGAACCAGGTCTAGTTTTCGTCAGATATTCAGAGATTTAAATATATTCATTATTTTCCGAAACCTTACGTAATTGTCCATCGCCCCATCGCTAATCCCGGAGTTCATCAACACCTCCAATACCAAATCGAATAATATTTTGGAGCCGCATTGTTTGTATCAAACTTTCAGGGCTACCGGTCCCCAGTTGACGTGATTTGTAAGTCTTATCAATATCTATTCTTTGTCAGTAATGGCATGGACTCTCCTATCTTGATTACCTTTACCCTCACGTTTATTTTATTTTTTTAATGAATCACCGCCATTACTATTGAAAACTTGGAATTTGTTGCGATCTGCTTGCCGTAATCTTTCTTTTTCAAATACTGATCAATGCTGCATATGATATTTCTGATATATGCGGGTTCATATTCGTCATCCTTCTGATTTCGTTAAGAGTAACTTGTTTAAATGTACGTTTTTTTTTCTTTTAAACGGTCATTTTTTTCTGAGGACATTTTGTAAGAAATCTTGTACTTTCCTAGCGTCACCATCCGTTGTTTATTTTGTATTTTTGTTTACCACTGATGCAAAAAAAGACATTGATATCTGTATCGTCTAGTGAATCAATGTCAGACTTATCGCTAAAATTGCTGTGAATTTTTAAAACGGATGGCGATATATTTCTGAAAGTTTCTTTTACTGTCACAGATTGACTTCCCGTTTCACGACCTGGACATGACGGTATGACGTTGAAACGATATCAAGCCTCCGTAGCAATTTTGCCTGAAAATGATTCCATTTCATAGCGATCAAATCTAAAAGAATTTATCTCTCTTTTGATAATAGCTTAATTATCTCCATTTTCCCCATCGTTTAACTCATAAAGTCACCAACATTTGCCAGTAGCACGTCATCATGCAAAGCAGCCATACTGACAGCAGACGACGGAAGCAAAACAGCACATGGCACAAATCGCGTGAAAAAATAGTCCCAGTCTAAATTTCTTGACCAATCAAACCCCTGGAGGGTCATATACGTTGTAATAGAGTTTCAATGCTGCACTATGTGTTGCAAATTACTGGTTACCGGGAAATTTTCGCCGTACTTTAACATTCTCTTTTGTCGCCCTCCCTTGACAAAGCAAATGTATCATGACAGCGGATATCAGTACACAACATATAATGTATAGTAAGTATATGTGAATGGCGGAATTAACACTGGGTGAACATGAATTTTATTGACATGTATTGACTGGTCGAAAGTATCCCGGTATACCGTATAATAAAACAAGTTAGAGTCTGTTTCAAAAAAAACTAATAAGCACATACGAATTCTGGTAATTGAAATGTAGAAGTGTATTCCTAGTGTTTCCGACTATGTTATTCTGAACAATGGGATTGGCAGTTTATAATTGGAGCATTGTCACCATATATAGTTTACCTTCAGTAAAAAATACTTAATAGATCAAAGTAACAATACACAAGGACAAACGAGACATCCTCGTCGACAATCAAGGACAACATATACCGTAGTTACATTACACAAGGACAAACGAGACCCCCTCGACGACAAACAAGGACAACATATACCGTAGTTACATCACACAAGGACAAAAAACACTACCTTGTCAACACACAAGGACAACTTTTACCACAGTTACAATACACAAGGACAAAAGTCTCCACTTGTTCATCACACAAGGACAACATGTACCGAATTAATATTAAACAAGGCCAAAGAGACCCCCTCGTCAAAACACAAGTACAACATATACCGTATTAACAATACACAAGGACAAAAGAGACCCCCTCGTCGACAAACAAGGACAACATATACCGTATTATCATAACATAAGGACAAAAGAGACCCTCTCGACAAGGATCAGACAAGGATAACGTATACCATAGTTACAATAAACAATGACAACAGTCACCCCCTGGTCATCACACAAGGACAAAATATACCTTAGTAAAAACACATAAGGACAAAAGACACCACCTCGTCAACACACAAGGAGAAACTTAAACCACAGCTGCAATGCATAAGACCAAAACAAACCACTTTGTCAACATACATATATCATAGAAATAATACACAATTGTAATTTTTTTTCTCGAGAAGCAATGGAGGGATCTTTTTTTCAAACTACACTTATGGTTCCCGCATTGTCCCTACTTATTATGCATTCTGAATTTGGTGACTGTTGGAGAAGAAAATCATGATGACCGACAGGCGGCCATCTTGAGTTTTGAGGTTAAAACAATTTAACGCTATTAATCAGATAGTACTGTATTTATATTTTCCAAACTCACATAAAGCTTCCCAATAGTTCATTGTTATGCATATTAATTTAGGGACTGACCGGAAAACAGGATGGTCACCAGGCCCGGTTGTTCAAATTTATCGTTAAGCTAACGAAGTCGTTAAGTTTAACCAGTCGCTAACCTCTATTTCTGCGTTAGTAAACGCTTGCGTTAAATCTGTTGTTCAGAGAGCCATTTTGGAATTTGACAGTTCTAGATTGTTATCACTATTTCCAAAGAATTACAAAAGATTTTTTTTCTAAAATTTCTTAATTTAGTTCCCTTTGTTACAAATGAAAAAACATTCTAGTTACTAGGTCAAACGAAAACCTCGGTTTGAAAGAAAAATGTCATACACAGCAGTATGAAACCTTTATCAATAGTTCCCACAAGACGAAAACACTGTTTGCATGGTACGATCCAACAGAAAAGAGAAATGAAATAGTAAAGACCTATCTTACATAGAGCCTATGAAGATGGTACGATGGTGGGCACTATGATCCCTTTGGGATCTCCTGTTTAAATATATCATACTGCGACTTGGGTATGCAGTAATTCAGAAATCGATTATTTATATCAATCACAACCTCTAACCCATTCAGGTGAATACCCGAGTCAGAAAAAATCGCTGACTATTCTATATGTGTTAGGTTACCATACAAACATCACGTCCATTGAAACAAAAGTCCAAGGTAATATTAAGATTTCTTTTACATTTACAATCAATAGGATTGACCAATGATAAGCGCAACTGTGTGTCCGGGTTAAGGGTGGTTTAGAACCTGCCTGCAATGAGTGCAAATGACCAATGTCTTAAATCTTAGTGGATGCTGAAATGGGGTCATATAGATGACACTAAGGGCGGTCAAGAGTAAACACATTACCCGTTCCTCTGACTGCCTGTAGTATTAGAATGTTATTTGGCGGAATATCTCGATATTTTCTGACAGACGTGTTTACTGTTTTGGTGCATTGTGGATTAGTGGGTAGTGTTCAAAGGTTTAGAGTCGAGACCCACTCGTTTGCACTCTTTGCTTGACAAAGGAAACATAAGTGTTCGAAAGCTCACAAAATCGCTTTTAAATTACTGTTTTTGATCAAAACAACATAGTATTTATTATTTATACCAAACTCCGAACAGGATACTTATGGGTTATGTGGAAGACTACGCCTGACAAAGGACAAAAAGGGGAATATACCTAATTGGATTTCAGTCTCATTATCTAAAACAAAAATCAGCAACTTGAAATCCGAAAAGAAAACCAAAGACAACATTGTATTTCTTGATTCCATTGTCCAAACCACAATCAACGATCTAATAACTTGATCATTTCTGCAGGCATTTTTACATGTCATACTTACAATGCTGTTACACAGAGATACTAGCTAATCATACTTTTCTATATTATTTAATGATAAGGATACGGACCTGTCTCGTTTGTGTTTGATTACCAATCTTCACAAAGTCGTATACGCTAGGTTTTATCGCTCTTCTAGTTGCTCAACCAACTCATCATTCAAACGTCTTCATACCATTTTTAGTTGAAACGAAATCAGGGTTGCAACCGTTGTCATGCTGTTTCGATATATACTTCAAGCAGTAAAATAAATACACTTGTAGAATGTGGACTTTAAAGAATTTGCATACATCTTTTGATCCATTCTGACCATCTTTTCCTCAAAAATATTTCTTTATTAGAATATACGACTTTTCCATTCTGTACAATACTATATGTCATACTACTGAGGGAACTTGTATATGTATTGTTTAAACTCATTTGGAACATATTGGGTTTTTAAAAAAGGGACCAAAAAACAGGTGGAAAAAAATGAGGATATCATAGTGTGAACTGTTGAATTCCTTCTTGACAATATCTATGATGAGTTGATTAGTAAGATTATCTAGGTAACCCAAAACATTCAGTTATTTGAGGCATGCTTTCACAACATCAGTTTAAGTGAATGCGTATATTTAGAAGTCATTCAACGGAATTGTTAAAACAATGCTGTAATTATATTTCCTTTAATTGATCAGACGTATTGACACAACGGTGATAGGTTAATGTATTATAATCCTGTAACTATGGAGTTACTGTTACTATGAACTTCTTTGTTTACTAGACAATTCTTTAGTTACTGTTACTGTGGTTATCTTTGTTTACCAGACACTATTCAGGTTACCGTTAATATGGACGTCTATGTTTATCAGACAGCATTCAGGTTACAACTGTTACTATGGATGTCTTTGTTTACTAGACAGTAATCTGGTTACTGTTACTAAGGACGTCTTTGTTTACCAGACAGTATTCTGTTTACTGTTACTATGAACGTCTTTGTTTACTAGACAATACTTTAGTTACTGTTACTGTGGTGATCTTTGTTTACCAGACAGTATTCAGGTTACCGTTAATATGGACGTCTATGTTTATCAGACAGCATTCAGGTTACCGTTACTATGGATGTCTTTGTTTACCAGACAGTATTCTGGTTACTGTTGCTATGGATGTCTTTGTTTACCAGACAGTATTCCGGTTACTGTTGCTATGGATGTCTTTGTTTACCGGACAGAAATCTGGTTACTTTTGATATGGATGTCTTTGTTTACCAGAGAGTATTCCGGTTACTGTTGCTATGGATGTCTTTGTTTACCAGAGAGTATTTTGGTTACTGTTGCTATGGATGTCTTTGTTTATCGGACAGAAATCTCGTTACTGTTGCTATGGACGTCTTTGTTTACCAGACAGAAATCTGGTTACTGTTCCTATGGATGTCTTTGTTTACCGGACAGAAATCTGGTCACTGTTGCTATGGATGTCGTTGTTTACCGGACAGCAATATGGAAACTGTAGCTATGGATGTCTTTGTTGACCGGACAGAAATCTGGTTACTGTTGCTATGGATGTCTTTGTTTACCAGACAGTATTCTGGTTACTGTTACTATGGACGTCTTTGTTTACAGGACAGTATTCCGGTTACTGTTACTATGGACGTCTATGTTTACCAGACATCATTCTGGTTACTGTTACTATGAACGTCCTTTTAAACCAGACAGTATTCTGGTTACTGTTGTTATAGATATCTATGCTTACCAGACAGTATTCAGGTTACCGTTAATATGGACGTCTATGTTTACCAGACAGCATTCAGGTTACCGTTACTATGGATGTCTTTGTTTACCAGACAGTATTCTGGTTACTGTTGCTATGGATGTCTTTGTTTACCAGACAGTATTCCGGTTACTGTTGCTATGGATGTCTTTGTTTACAGGACAGTATTCTGGTTACTGTTGCTATGGATGTCTTTGTTTACCAGCCAGTATTCCGGTTACTGTTACTATGGATGTCTTTGTTTACCAGACAGTATTCCGGTTACTGTTGCTATGGATGTCTTTGTTTACAGGACAGTATTCTGGTTACGGTTACTATTGGTGTCTTTGTTTACCAGACAATACTTTAGTTACTGTTGCTATAGACGTCTATGTTTACCAGACAGTATTCTGTTTACTGTTTTTATGGATGTCTTTGTTTACCAGACAATACTTTAGTTACTGTTGCTATAGACGTCTATGTTTACCAGACAGTTTTCTGTTTACTGTTTCTATGGATGTCTTTGTTTACTAGACAGTAACCTGGTTACTGTTATTAAGGACGTCTTTGTTTACCAGACAATATTCTGTTTACTGTTTCTATGGATGTCTTTGTTTACTAGACAGTATTCTGGTTACTGTTACTATGAACGTCTTTGTTTACTAGACAATACTTTAGTTACTGTTACTATGGTGATCTTTGTTTACCAGACAGCATTCTGGTTACTGTTTCTATGGATGTCTTTGTTAATCGGACAGCAATCTGGTTACTCTTGATATGTATGTCTTTATTTAGCGAACAGCATTCTGGTTACTGTTGCTATGGATGTCTTTGTTTAACAGACAGTATTCTGGTTACTGTTTCTATGGATGTCTTTGTTTACCGGACAGAAATCTGGTTACTTTTGATATGGATGTATTTGTTTACCACACAGTATTCTGGTTACCGTTACTATGGACGTCTTTGTTTACCAGACAATATTCTGTTTACTGTTTCTATGGATGTCTTTGTTTACCGGACAGAAATCTGGTTACTGTTGCTATGGATGTCTTTGTTTACCAGACAGTATCCTGGTTACCGTTACTATGGATGTCTTTGTTTACCACACAGTATTCTGGTTACCGTTACCAAGGACTTTTTTTGTTTACCAGACAGTACTCTGGTTACTGTTACTATGGATTTCTATGTTTACCACACAGTATTCTGTTTACTGTTGCTATCGATGTCTTTGTTTACCAGACAGTGTTCTGGTTACTGTTACTAAGGACGTATTTGTTTACCAGACAATACTATGATTACTGTTACTATGGGCGTCTTTGTTTACCAGACAATAATATGGTGATGGTATTTTAGCGGTTATAACTCCATGTCTGGTAAAAAGCCCCTTTCCTTTTCCTTACTCTGCATGCTTGGGATTTGTGCTCCGTAATAAGCCCATCCCCATTTCTGCAAGCAATTCGGCGTTAAAAATTACAGCTGAAGACATCTTACCTTTAGCTCTGAATATTTGCATTTAACAAAGAACTTTTGATCAATAATTTTGAACCCTTGGAATATAGAATGGAATCTTCCAATGAGGCACTGGGCTTCTTGAAATGTTTTACCTGGGGGGGGGGGAGAGTTTTTGTCACTTTACATAAAACATTTCAGACTCTGAATATCAGCTGGTATGTTTAAGGAGTATGAAATTATGTAATGTTTATCTGGGGGGAGATATATAAGACCACATTATCGAGAACGTTATCGTAGGGCAGCTAATGCAACACCGCTGACAACCATCGGATACCATAATTTTGGGTGGTAAATTCAACAGCGCTTATGACACGAGTTAACATTATTGGGGGCGGTAATTTTAATATCGTTTATACACAAAGCTAGTGAGTCGGGCAAGAAAAATATAATCGTTTGTCAAAAAATGATATTTGTTTCAGGTTGGACTATGTTTTCTGTTCTGGTGATATCAGTGTCTGTCATAAACTGGGTTATTAGTACGTGAAAAGTGTTCAGCGATTTACATAGAATACGTGATGAAGCCTTACGTTAAACAAATTATCAAAACTATTGATTGGCGTGATTCTAAACAAGGTGAGCGCAAGATTAAGCTTTTAATATTAGCGTTTCATTATTTGAAACCAATAAGGTAACTCCGATTGTTGTTAATGTTGCATGTTGTTCTAGTACTGCTACGTGCAATAATAAATGGTTTTACTTGATTTCTCTTCGTTTCTTTTTATTGCATTCCAAATAAATTTTCAGTTTAAATTTACTTAAGAAGTGCTTCTGATCTTTCATCGAAATCCGAAAGTTCCGATTTATTTAATTTCATTATTTTTGTACGTACCAAATCTACAATACAGATGACCTCCAGTATCTCTTTGGTTAACTGTGATATCCAGAACCAAAATGGTGGACAACACTGTCCAGTCTGGGCGTACGACCTTTTAATGTTACTGTGTACGCTTTGCGTACCAGACTATTATCTAGTTACTATTGAAGTTTTTGAACAGATACTTATCTATATACTTAATGTAAATCCAAGTAATGAAGATATGTTCTAGCACACATACATCTTTTAATTGATATTAAGGAAAACAGTTCAAGCTCCTGGTATACACTGCTTCTCCAGGCTCAGTCACATGGTTTGAAATTGGTGCAAATGCAGTGTTCTGTACCCTGAACGTCTTGTGTAAATACACAACTATTCATTTGAGTGTCAATATTGCTTTTCGATTGGTGAGACCACCATTTTAAATATTTAATTTTAAATGCAGAATTAGCATATATTTGTTTTTCCCAACATCCCTCATTCCTCAAAATGAAAACTTTATTTGTTAATTTTTTCCTTTTTCTAAATTGCATTTGGCAATACTTTAAGAAGAAAAAAAAGTTTATAAAACTTAAACTTTAATCAGTAGATTCCGAAGGCTAATGCTTCTATACGCTTGGTAATAGCGTTATAAATATGTTGCATCTTAACATAAAATATCTAATTTTGATAAAACTCCAAAACACTGCCTTGTAGCTAACTCTTTTCCATTTTATGATGTATGTGTCGTTAAAATTTATTTAAACATTAAACACAACAATTTTAGCCTCAATCTATGAATGTCGTTTTTTTAACACCCGAAAATGATCGAGGATAAACCAATAACGCGGAAAATAGATGCACGTTTGTCCGTCTGTTTAAATATTTTTGCCGGGTATTAACTGTGGAACAAATGATTGTACAAGTGTATGTCAGCTGCCCTAAGAAAGAGGAAAAACCCTTTTGATGTTGGCGTTGTTCGTCGAAGGCCAATGTATCTGTTATTAAATGACTTATTACCTTGTCTAGACATTAACTTTAGAAAAAAGAAAATCACACAAACCTCACGCTTAGTACGTGAATGTGTCTAGGAAAGAGATACAATCCTTCTGTTGATCTTCTGACTGGTCCGTCAAAGTTGAATGTCACAATCTGTTACTAAAAAAGGAATTTCGCAGACCAAATAACAGTCCTATGTGCTAACTTAAACTCACATGATCGCACAAAGCTCAAAATTAGTATATGCGTGTTGCTCTAGAGTAGACAAAGAATCCTATAATCTTGGATGAAGTATGTCAACAGTCAAGGTCATTGTAAACAAAAACCTTAATGTCGTAGTCTGGATCCTTATTTCAGAAAACAATTATGAAATACAGTTTATATTTGATGTGCCATTTTCTTTCGGATCGAAATGAGATCCTATGCTTTTGGTCTGTCAAACATCAAGGCAAGTAGAAATTCAAAGAGCTTCAGAATAAATGATTGTATACATTAAAAACTTAGTATGTATATGGCTCTAAGGAAAATGAAAAACGTTTATAATTTTGGGTGGGTTTTGGCCAAGATAAAAAACGGTGCAACTTAAAATTAAAAAAAACCTTTTTGTCTAGATTCTTGTTATAGAACGAAAATTGCGTTCAGCTTAGTGTATTTTTTGGAGTGAGGTTACCCTTCCGGTTTTTGGCTTTGTTCAACAAAGGTCAATGTCCCTGTTACCAGAAATAGAGTTTACAAGAAATAAAGTGATAGCACAAAACTTAACTCGGTATGTTGGATGCCATAAGGAGGAGGAGAGACCTTGTTGAATTTAGACCTTCGACTCGCCAAAACTCAATGTTATATTTACTTAAAATAAATTTTATCCCCTCCTTTTCCAACACAAATTGTAACATAAAGCTAAAACAAGAGATAGTAGGTGTACTGGAGGAATCATTGTACCTGTGTGATGTGTGTTATTACGAACAAGGTCACTGTTTATGTGAGTTGTATTAAGCAAAGTAGCAATATCGTGCTATAAAATGTAAACATTGTTGTGCTTTCTGTATCTAGATACCAAATACTTCAATGACTGAGTCCTTATTTTTTATTTCTTGTGACTATTTGCGTTAACTACTTCCAGATATAATTGTACAAGCAAAACGCTTTCTTAATATTAATAAATGATGCATGCTTTCTCATTGTACATGTAAAATTTTTATTTAAATCTGGTATCAACATCATTTAAAGGTCAAAGGGGAAATATCCACAAAGCGTAAATACAATTTAATTGATTAAAATTTGGAAGCTTTTCAAATAGTTTGTCAGTAAAAAATATCTTTTCATCTGTTGTAAGCGTGTGTAATAGTCATTTATCGAGACATGATAAGAAATTTACTGAGCCCCTTTAACCAATCGTATCGGCGAATGATCAGCACAAATGTGTGTCCGGATTCAACGGACAGTAACTTACCATGCCATTGTCAAATATCTTATACATAAATTTTGTCAAAGTCCTTATACTCGTGGAGGTGGTTAGGGCAACCCCGGTACGTTACAGATTTGGGTCTTGAGTGAAGTCTGCGTTTTCTGGTTTGTCAGCGTGCCCAGTCACTTAATCTCTACTGAATAATATGCATATATTGATTAATGGGGTTTTCCCCTAAATAAATATATATATGCATTGGCTCAACGATAACGCATGGTGGGAAAAGCGTGCCAGCTGATATTTAGGTGTCGTGTTGTTTTCTACTATTTAGACATTGGATCAGGTGTTATGCCATAAAATGCCAGATGGTATCGTCAATTCGGATCTATTTGCGCTAGATTAACAATGTGTCTGAATGAATTGACAGAGTGCACAGTGTACAAGTTATATAAAAGTGTTACAAGTTTCAGATATCGTGATCACACTGCAACACTGTTCTTCAATACTGTACGTTATGGTCACTTCATTGGCATTATACTAGTGTGTTCACGCTAAGAAGAATTTATATTTAAAGACGACAAAGTATTTCTTATGGGTAAACACATTTATAAATCGAACTCAGAACCAATGAAACAAGATTTAAAGACAAGTTTCATTACAGCAGCGATATATAAAGATGACTACATAGTGAATTACGCATATTTTGGTTTTTTAATATGTAGGTGATTTAGTCGAGAAACTTAAATTTCGCTCATGCCACATGGATTTGCATCATTTATGCTTCTAACAATTTGGTGCTAAAAGTTGAACTAATAATTCTTTATATCGATGATATCCATGTTTGATTTAAATAGTCCACTGGTTTCATACAAGGCTTAGATTATGATGCATCTCTCTGCACCTTAAATTAGAAATTAGAAGTAAGATTTTATATAACATTCATATCAATACTAGAATATGTTTCCTACGTCTAATGTGTTATTTATCTCAGTATTGACCTCATATATTGTCTCAGTAAAGATTTTATCAACCGATTAAATAGCAATCTATGTGTTCAGCCTTCGGATTAACCTTTAAACAGCAGGGTCTTTTCATAGCAACGACACGAACTCGTATTTAAATATGATCTGTTTAGGAGTACCTAAGTACTGCTCTGTAAATTGACACAAATTCATTTATTGAGGCCAAGGTAGAATAAGTGTATAACTGCTATAATTTTTTTATTTTTGTCCTGAATTAAAATGTTGTGGTAACGGAGGTCGCTTTGTACACCTGATATTATCCTGTAATAAGGAGCGTCCTTATTTACATGTACTTGTATCATTACACTATAACTACAGTATGGAAGTAAATATGTATCTGTGTTATGATGCTGTCACTATAGATGCTCCTTATGGACGTTACTGTGTACTTTTGTTACAATGGTGTAACTATGTATGGACGTCAAGACACGTCACCTGTGTTATATCATTGTGTACCTGTGTTTTAATGTCGTAACTACGGACGTTACTATGTACCTTTGTTATAATGCTGTAACACTGGACATCATTATGTACCTGTGTTTTCATGTCGCAACTACGGACGATGCTATGTACCTGTGGTATAATGCTGTAACACTGGACATCATTATGTACATGTGTTTTAATGTCGTAACTATAATGCTGAAACACTGGACATCATTATATACCTGTGTTTTAATGTCGTAACTACGGACGTTACAATGTACCTGTGTTATAATGCTGTAACACTGGACATCATTATATACCTGTGTTGTAATATCGTTACTATGGACGTGACCATGTACCTTTGCAGTAATGCTGTTACTAAAGACATTATTATGTACCTGTATTTTAATGTCGTAACTACGGACGTGACCATGTACCTGTGTTATAATGNTGTGCTGTAACACTGGACATCATTGTGTACCTGTGTTTTAATGACGTAACTATGGACGTGACCATGTACCTGTGTTATAATGCTGTAACAATGGATATCATTATGTACCTGTGTTGTAATGTTGTAACTACGGACGATACTATGTACCTGTGTTATAATGCTGTAACTCTGGACAAAATTATGTACCTGTGCCTGTGTTTTAATGTCGTAACTATGGACAATACTAGGTACCTGTGATATACTGCTGTAACACTGGACATCATTATGTACCTGTGTTGTAATGTCGTAACTATGGACGATACTATGTACCTTCGCAGCAATGCTGTTACCAAAGACAGCATTATGTACCTGTGTTTTAATGTCGTAACTATAGACGATACTATGTTCCTGTGTTATAATGCTGTAACACTGGTTACTAAAGACATCATTATGTACCTGTGTTTTGATGTCGTAATTACGGACGATACTATGTACCTGTGTTATAATGCTGTAACACTAGACATCATTATGAACCTGCATTGTAATGTCGTAACTATGGACGTGACCATGTACATTTGCAGCAATGCTGTTACCAAAGACATCATTATGTTCTTGTGTTTTAATGTCGTAACTATGGACGTGTCCATGTACCTGTGTTATAATGCTGTAACACTGGAGACCATTATGTACCTGTGCCTGTTCTTTAATGTTGTAACTATGGACGATACTATGTACCTGTTTTATAATGCTGTAACTCTGGACAACATTATGTAACTGTCCCTGTGTTTTAATGTGGTAGGACGTGTCCATGTACCTGTGTTATAACACAGGTACACAGTAACGTCCATAAGGAGCATCTATAGTGACAGCATCAAGTGTTACAGCATTATGAAACAGGTACATAGTATCAAACACCGGTACATAATGATGTTTTTGGTAACAGCATTGCGGCAAAGGTACATGGTCCCGTCCATAGTTACGACATCAAAACACAGGTACATAACGATGTCTTGAGTAACGGCATTGCTGCAAAGGTACATTGTCACGTCCATAGTTACTACATTACAATGCAGGTTCATAATGATATCCATTTTTTCAGCATTATAGTTACGACATTACAATACAGGTACATAATGATATCCATTTTTTCAGCATTATAGTTACGAGATTAAAACACAGGTATATAATGATATCCATTGTTTCAGCATTATAGTTACGAGATTAAAACACAGGTACACAAAGATATCCATTGTTTCAGCATTATAACAAAGGTACATAGTATCTTCCATAGTTACGACATTGAAAAAAAGGTACACAATGATGTCCAGCGTTACATCATTATAACACAGATACATATTTACTACCATACTGTAGTTATAGTGTAATGTGATGTCTTTAGTAACATCATTGCTGCAAAGGTACAGTGTCACGTCCATAGTTACTACATT
This sequence comes from Mizuhopecten yessoensis, assembly GCF_002113885.1. Lineage (NCBI taxonomy): Eukaryota > Metazoa > Mollusca > Bivalvia > Pectinida > Pectinidae > Mizuhopecten > Mizuhopecten yessoensis. The sequence goes on along the minus strand of NW_018404269.1, from coordinate 1,887,332 downwards.
ACAATGCAGGAACCTAATGATGTCCAGGGTTACAGCATTATAACACATGTACATAATAACGTCCGTTGTTACGACATTTAAACACAGGTACATAACGATGTCTTGAGTAGTAGCTACGACATTAAAACACAGGAACATAATGATGTCTTGAGTAACAGCATTGCTGTAAAGGTACATGGTCACGTCAATAGTTACGACATTACAATGCAGGTTAATAATGATGTCTAGTGTTACAGCATTATAGTTACGAGATTAAAACACAGGTATATAATGATATCCATTGTTACAGCATTATATCACAGGTACATTGCAGGTACATAATGATATGCATTGTTTCAGCATTATAGTTACGAGATTAAAACACAGGTACCTAATGATGTCCAGTGTTACATAATTATAACACAGGCACATGGACACGTCCATAGTTACGAAATTAAAACACAAGAAAATAATGATGTCTTTGGTAACAGCATTGCGGCAAAGGTACATGGTCACGTCAATAGTTACGACATCAAAACACAGGTACATTATGATGTCTTTAGTAACAGCTTTGCTGCAAAGGTACAGTGTCACGTCCATAGTTACGTCATTAAAACACAGGTCCACAATGATGTCCAGTGTTACAGTATTATAACACAGGTATATCGTCCGTAGTTACGACATCAAAACACAGGTACGTAATGATGTCTTTTGTAACAGCATTGTTGCAAAGGTATATGATCACGTCCGTAGTTACGACATCAAAACACAGGTACATTATGATGTCTTTAGTAACATCATTGCTGCAAATGTACATGGTCACGTCAATAGTTACGAAATCACAACACAGGTACATAACGATGTCTTGAGTAACAGCATTGCTGCAAAGGTACAGTGTCACGTCCATAGTTACTACATTACAATGCAGGAACCTAATGATGTCCAGGGTTACATCATTATAACACAGATACATATTTACTACCATACTGTAGTTATAGTGTAATGTGATGTCTTTAGTAACATATGTCCAGTGTTACAGCATCATAACACAGATACATAATGATGTCCACGTCCATAGTTACGACAGTACAACACAGGTACACAAAGATATCCATTGTTTCAGCATTATAGTTACGACATTAAAACACACGGACAGGTACATAATGTTGTCCCGTGTTACAGCATTATGTCACAGGTACCTAGCATCGCCCATAGTTACGACATTTCAAAACAGGTACATAATGATCTCCAATGTTACAATAATGATGTCCAGTACAATGCAGGTACCTAATGATGTCCAGTGTTACATCATTATAACACAGGCACATAGTATCGTCCGTAGTACAGGTACATAATGATATGCATTGTTTCAGCATTATAACAAAGGTACATAGTATCGTTCATAGTTACGACATTTCAAAACAGGTACATAATGATGTTTTTGGTAACAGCATTTCTGCGAAGGTACATGGTCACGTCAATAGTTACGAAATCACAACACAGGTACATAATTATGTCTTTAGTAACATATGTCCAGTGTTACAGCATTATATCACAGGTACCTAGTATCGTCAATAGTTACGAAATCACAACACAGGTACATAACGATGTCTTGAGTAGTAGCTACGACATTAAAACACACGGACAGGTACATAATGTTGTCCCGTGTTACAGCATTATAACAATAGTTACGACATCACAACACAGGTACATAATTATATATGTACATAATGATGTCTTGAGTAACAGCATTGCTGCAAATGTACATAGTATCGTCTATAGTTACGACATTACAGTGCAGGTACATAATGATGTTTTTGGTAACAGCATTGCTGCAAAGGTACATTGTCACGTCCATAGTTACTACATTACAATGCAGGTTAATAATGATGTCTAGTGTTACAGCATTATACCACAGGTACATAGTAACGTCCGTAGTTACGACATCAAAACACAGGTACATTATGATGTCTTTAGTAACATCATTGCTGCAAAGGTACATAGTATCGTCCGTAATTACGACATCAAAACACAGGTACATTATGATGTCTTTAGTAACATCATTGCTGCAAATGTACATAGTATCGTCCGTAATTACGACATCAAAACACAGGTACGTAATGATGTCTTTTGTAACAGCATTGTTGCAAAGGTATATGATCACGTCCGTAGTTACGACATCAAAACACAGGTACGTAATGATGTCTTTTGTAACAGCATTGTTGCAAAGGTACACATTACATTGCAGGTACATAATGATGTACCTGTGTTGTACTGTCGTAACTATGGAAGATACTATGTACCTTTGTTATAATGATGTTACCCTGGACATCATTAGGTACCTGTGTTTTAATGTCGTAACTATGGACGATACTATGTAACTGTGTTATAATGCTGTAACACTGGACATCATTAGGTACCTGCATTGTAATGTCGTAACTATGGACGTGACCATGTACCTTCGCAGAAATGCTGTTACCAAAGACATCATTATGTTCCTGTGCTTTAATGTCGTAACTATGGACGTGACCATGTACCTGTATTATAATGCTGTAACACTGGACATCATTATGTACCTGCAATGTAATGTCGTAACTATGGACGTGATCATGTACTTTTGCAACAATGCTGTTACAAAAGACATCATTATGTACCGGTGTTTTGATGTCGTAACTATGGACTATACTATGTACCTGTTTCATAATGCTGTAACACTGGACATCATTATGAACCTGCGTTGTAATGTCGTAACTATGGACGTGACCATGTACCTTTGCCGCAATGCTGTTACCAAAGACATCATTATGTTCCTGTGTTTTAATGTCGTAACTATAGACGATACTATGTACCTGTGTTATAATGCTGTAACACTGGACATCATTATGTACCTGTGTTTTAATGTCGTAACTACGGACGTTACTATGTACCTGTGTTATGATGCTGTAACACTGGACATCATTGTGTACCTGTGTTTTAATGTCGTAACTATGAACGATACTATGTACCTGTGTTATAATGTTGTAACCCTGGACATCATTAGGTACCTGCATTGTAATGTCGTAACTATGGACGTGACCATGTACCTTTGCAGCAATGATGTTACTGAAGACATTATTATGTACCTGTGTTTTAATGTCGTAACTATAATGCTGTAACACTGGACATCATTATGTACCTGTGTTGTAATGTCGTAACTCTGGACGTGACCATGTACCTTTGCAGCAATGATGTTACTAAAGACATTATTATGTACCTGTGTTTTAATGTCGTAACTATGAACGATACTATGTACCTGTGTTATAATGATGTAACCCTGGACATCATTGTGGACCTGTGTTTTAATGTCGTAACTATGGACGATACTAGGTACCTGTGATATAATGCTGTAACACTGGACATCATTATGTACCTGTGTTTTAATGTCGTAACTACGGACGATACTATGTACCTGTGTTATAATGATGTAACACTGGACATCATTGTGGACCTGTGTTTTAATGTCGTAACTATGGACGATACTATGTAACTGTGTTATAATGCTGTAACCCTGGACATCATTAGGTACCTGCATTGTAATGTCGTAACTATGGACGTGACCATGTACCTTCGCAGCAATGCTGTCACCAAAGACAGCATTATGTTCCTGTGTTTTAATGTCGTAACTATGGACGTGACCATGTACCTGTATTATAATGCTGTAACACTGGAGATCATTATGTACCTGTGTTGAAATGTCGTAACTACGGACGTGATCATATACCTTTGCAACAATGCTGTTACAAAAGACATCATTATGTACCTGTGTTTTGATGTCGTAACTATGGACTTTACTATGTATCTGTTTTATAATGCTGTAACACTGGACATCATTATGAACCTGCGTTGTAATGTCGTAACTATGGACGTGACCATGTACCTTTGCCGCAATGCTGTTACCAAAGACATCATTATGTACCTGTGTTTTAATGTCGTAACTATAGACGATACTATGTACCTGTGTTATAATGCTGTTACACTGGACATCATTATGTACCTGTGTTTTAATGTCGTAGCTACGGACGTTACAATGTACCTGCGTTATAATGCTGTAACACTGGACATCATTATGTACCTGTGTTTTAATGTCGTAACTATAGACGATACTATGTACCTGTGTTATAATGCTGTAACTCTGGACAACATTATGTACCTGTGCCTGTGTTTTAATGTCGTAACTATGGACAATACTAGGTACCTGTGATATAATGCTGTAACACTGGACATCATTATGTACCTGTGGTGTGATGTCGTAACTATTGACGTGACCATGTACCTTTGCAGCAATGATGTTACTAAAGACATCATTATGTACCTGTGTTTTGATGTCGTAACTACGGACTATACTATGTACCTGTGTTATAATGCTGTAACACTGGACATCATTATGAACCTGCATTGTAATGTCGTAACTATGGACGTGACCATGTACCTTTGCAATAATGCTGTTACAAAAGACATCATTATGTTCCTGTGTTTTAATGTCGTAACTATGGACGTGACCTTGTACCTGTGTTATAATGCTGTAACACTGGAGATCATTATGTACCTGTGTTGAAATGTCGTAACTATGGACGTGACCATGTACTTTTGCAACAATGCTGTTACAAAAGACATCGTTATGTACCTGTATTTTGATGTCGTAACTATGGACGGTACTATGTACCTGTTTTATAATGCTGTAACACTGGACATCATTATGAACCTGCGTTGTAATGTCGTAACTATGGACGTGACCATGTACCTTTGCCGCAATGCTGTTACCAAAGACATCATTATGTTCCTGTGTTTTAATGTCGTAACTATAGACGATACTATGTACCTGTGTTATAATGCTGTAAAACTGTACATCATTATGTACCTGTGTTTTAATGTCGTAACTATAATGCTGAAACAATGATATCATTATATACCTGTGTTTTAATGTCGTAACTATGGACGATACTATGTACCTTTGCAGCAATGCTGTTACTAAAGACATAATTATGTACCTGTGTTTTAATGTTGTAACTACGGACGATACTATATACCTGTGTTATAATGCTGTAACTCTGGACAACATTATGTACCTGTACCTGTGTTTTAATGTCCTAACTATGGACGATACTAGGTACCTGTGACACAATGCTGTAACACTGGACATCATTATGTACCTGTGTTGTGATGTCGTAACTATCGACGTGACCATGTACCTTTGCAGCAATGATGTTACTAAAGACATCATTATGTACCTGTGTTTTAATGTCGTAACCACGAACGTAACAATGTACCTGTGTTATAATGCTGTAACACTGGATATAATTATGTACCTGTGTTGTAATGTCGTAACTATGGACGTGACCATGTACCTTTGCAGCAACGCTGTTACTAAAGACATCATTATGTTCCTGTGTTTTAATGTCGTAACTATGGACGATACTATGTACTTGTGTTATAATGCTGTAACACTGGACATCATTATGTACCTGTGTTTTAATGTCGTAACCACGAACGTAACAATGTACCTGTGTTATAATGCTGTAACACTGGATATAATTATGTACCTGTGTTGTAATGTCGTAACTATGGACGTGACCATGTACCTTTGCAGCAATGCTGTTACTAAAGACATCATTATGTACCTGTGTTTTAATGTCGTAACTACGGACGATACTATATACCTGTGTTATAATGCTGTAACCCTGGACAACATGATGTACCTGTACCTGTGTTTTAATGTCGTAACTATGGACGATACAATGTACCTGTGATATAATGCTGTAACACTGGACATCATTATGTACCTGTGTTGTAATGTCGTAACTTTGGACGTGACCATGTACCTTTACAGCAATGCTGTTACTAAAGACATCAGTATGTGCCTGTGTTTTAATGTCGTAACTACGGACGTTACTATGTTCCTGTGTTATAATGCTGTAACCCTGGACATCATTATGTACCTGTGTTTAAATGTCGTAACAACGGACGTTATTATGTACATGTGTTATAATGCTGTAACACTGGACATCATTGTGTACCTGTGTTTTAATGTCGTAAATACGGACGTTACTATGTACCTGTGTTATAATGCTGTAACACTGGACATCATTATGAACCTGTGTTTTAATGTCGTAACTATGGACATGACCATGTACCTTTGCAGCAATGCTGTTACTAAAGACATCATTATGTACCTGTGTTGTAAAGTCGTAACTACGGACGCTACAATGTACCTGTGTTATAATAATTTAATGCTGTTTTTGGTCTTTCCTATGATCTGTGATATATATTGGGTCTATGTACTTCCTTGTGTATTTGTGTTATAAGTAACTTGTGATTTAATGTTATAATTATTTATTTTTATTTTTCTCTGTGTTAATACACTTTAACTATAATCCCCGACCCCCTTTAACCAGTGATATTATGGATGTTTTCATATGTTTCTGTAATGTAATGATATATCGATCGCGATTTAAATGTTTTTCATTTTGAAAACCCTAGCTTTATTTACAATTTCTTTTTCTTTTCTATGGTCGTCGCTATTGATCAATTCTTCAATAGCATGAAACAAACTGACAAACTATGAGGAGTTCCATTCCTGAAATCAATACGTGTCTCTTCCTGCTGTCCGTGCTGTTTTAACCTAATATCCGAGTACTCTACAATAAACTTATCTAGACCATAACATTTTCCTTACGTTTGTATGCGTCACACAACAGTTATCTTTAACAAGGTACATAACTTATAAGTTCGCTTATATTTAATTTCATGAAGTGACCAATCGGAATATCGCTCAAAATGGAATATTCTAGAGTATTCGAGTATCGATCATTTTATTAGTAATATAATTCTGACGTTAAAGTATCACAAAAAAAAATACAAACACTCGAAATTATTAACAAATTGTCATATACATGAATCTACATTTGTCAATCAAGTCCTTCGCAATGTTTTTTCTTCCATCGCCGTGAACTTGTCTGAACGTTTCTTTCCGAAACTATTACATTTGTAGTAAGATCAAACGGCACTTTCCTTTAGTATTGCAGGGGAAGTGTTCATGTGCAAGAAGGCTTTTTTTCCCAAGCTGTGTGTCCAAGATCGCTGTGGCCTAGTTTGTGTCGAAATTTATATATATATATTGTATATATATATGTCATTTCAATCAAAGGATGGAGGTACTTTGTGTTACTGTGAACTCTACCACGACATAAGTTTTTAGTTAGACAAGATGGATAACATAAAGTGTCCTCTGGTTAAATGTGTGATATTATCCGATTTCGCTCATATGTGCTATGCATGCATAGCATGCCACTTCAAATATATGAAGTCATTAGCATTTTCGTTTTCGTAATCGGACAAAATTTCACCATGGCATGGCTTCTAACAAGTAGGCATAGTTAATTTCCGAGTTCGATCAAAACTGGTCCGTAGGTGTATTCCTGACTGGCTGCAAGGTATAAATTACCTGATTTGTATATATTTGTATTATTGCACTTCAAACTCAGCTACAACTTGCGTTTCGTAAATGGAAAAAGAAGTGTTATTGCCTAGGGGAGTTTGAGGTTATTATGCAACGACCGTTGTTCCAATCAGAATGTGTTTCGTTTAGGTTTGACAATTTAGAATAAGCAGATATTAAGGCAAGCCAACTTAACATTTATTCAAGGAGCAATGTCGATCCTGTATTTCATCGAATTATATAAGATATCTTATATAGCATATAAGATATCTCATATGCTATACAAGATATCTTATATATTTTTTTGAAATAAAGGATTGACATTGCTCCTTGAATAAATGTTAAGTTGGCTTGCCATAGATATTGTGTGTCGAGCTCTCTACGTGATATTCCATAAGGAATATCAAATAATTAAATCGGACAATTGTTTGGTGGTTATTGACAACTTACCAATCTGTAATAGATATATTCAGATCAGTTGCAACGGGCCTTTTTCCGTTATAATGGAAAGCATTTTCTACGGTTGTTGTTATATTAAAATGTAATTTCTCCCACATCCAGTAGATGTTTTCTCAATCCAAACTCAGTATTGCTTGGAGTTGGTAAATATATTTGGTACCCACTAGTAGGTAACACCCTAGACGTGATTTCAATGGTCAATCTTCTTATGATGTCAAGTAACATTGCCTTGCGACGTTATCTTCCATTTTTGACATCATAGTTCATGGCAACAGTTTCCCAGATCGGAATCACAAATAGTATATACCCAAGAGAACATTTAGGTATAATATCTGAATGTTGCGGGGGAAAAAAGTCCCTTCACTCGCGATGGTTGACTATTATTTGTATCTTACTCTCGTTAGTTAGTTTTAAAATTGTTAAGGACACTCGGTAAACCTTGTGACTTTATACAATTTTAAAACTAAAAAACTCGAGTAAGATAAACATGATGACCATTCCTCGTTGGGAAAACTCTGAGTAACAATGCAACAATTATTTGTATCAATATCATATCACTGCTTTTTGTACTGTTTTGCAGATTGAGTTGGTTTCAACATCGTCAACATGCCTCCCTCAGGTAAACATCTAATATTTATATAATACAGTTTTGCTTTTTGGCACCCTCCGACATAAACGTTATGACAAATCACAACATAAAATCTATAAGCGACAAAGTAAGGAAACAAAAGTATGTTTGCACATTCAAGAACCTTCCCTTCTTTCAGTTTTAGACATCATTGTAGAGAAAGTGGATCAGAATATACCGTTGACCAGGAAATTCGGAAGCTCAGATTTTTTTTTCAAAGCGTAAATGAAAAATAACTAAAAATAAATACTATTTTAACAGTGGTACAAGGATCCTGAACCTTAAAGACTCGATAGGTCTGAAAATCGTAAATTCAGTCACGGCAGAATGTCACATATACCGATTAAAGATGTTTCCAAAACACATTAATATAATTAATCCTCCCTGACAAATCACTTTATAGAAGTAACATAGCTGGAAGAGAGAAATCGCCGATATATGGAGTTCATGAAAAATTGAACAAGATGGAAATACTCGGGTAAAGATTACAGGTATATTAGTAATGCATCATGAATTTTGAAGATTTGTTAAATCATTTTTGCAGGTACTTTCTAATATTCGGATTATATGAGTGAAAATTTTGAAGTATATGTTTCTTCGAACAGAAATTTTGAATATTGATTATTTAACTTAACAATCTAACGTCCCCTCCAACTTTTGCGTACGTATTTTTGTCACGCAATTTAAACCATTGAATCACACGGGTTACTGACCATCAACACATTGTTGCTAAGTTTTGTTTGTTTGTCCAACGTAATCCATTGTTCACTGTTCTGCAACATTATACTAAGATTATGTCATGTATCTTATTTTGACAGAAATGAAATTGCTGCAAGATGCTATTCATGGGAAAAACGTCGGTGATGCTCTTTCTGTTCTCAAACACTACACAGATAAAAAGAATGTAAAATCAGATGTGCGCAATTATCGTTGCCGTTACGACGAGAACGGGGAAAATATAACCACCGACGATACCATTCTCCACCTCGCTGCAGCATTTCTAGATGAACGTCACTATGCCATTATAGACGAGATAGTAAAGCTGGCGCCTGATCTGCTTGCGTCTGGAAAATTGTCTAAAACCCATAGTGGGCAAACACCCCTTCATATCCTCATAGTCAGGAAACAAAACGACACACTTAGAAGAATCAAAGATTTGTTATTGTCTGGTGAACTAGAAATGGGCGGTACTGTAAGAAACAACATATCCAACCCTAAAGTTGAAGGTGAATGGTTCAGGAAGACTATCATGGAAGGTGAACTGCCACACATAGTGGCAGCACTCACACTAGACATAGACACTGCCGAAATTGTGTTAGAGATGACACGCACAGATATCAAAGCGCAGAATAGCGAAGGAAACACTGTTTACCATTGCCTGGTAGAACATGCAGCTAGATATCCGGAAGAAATACAGGGAGTGACTGCAATGTGGAATTTTCTTACCTCTTATGATCAACAAACGGGTAGTGGAGAAGACCGCATACAAGCCGCAATCGGGTCTAAGTACGCACTTAGACTACCTAACAAGGACCTCATGCGACCGTTACAGTTGGCTGCCTTGCATGGGGTAGCTACACTGTTCAACCTGATACTGAACTCTGAGAGAATTCTAAATGCCAAAGATAGACTTTTTGACTCCTACCTGTATGATATCTCAGTAATCGACACTGTTGCTCATTTCAAAAGTCAAAGAGAAAAGAAAGAAAAGAAACATAATGAACAAAGAGTAACCAGGAATCAAGTGATTCCATCAGACAACACTCCTTCAAACAATGTAGAGGAACGCAATAATGAACAAGTCGGTACAGCAGTGAAAACCGAAAAGATCCAATGCAGTCGGAGTGTGCTGGAGATGATGTGCAATAGGAGATTCGCCAAAAACAAAAACTCCGTCTTCGAAATAATAAGACAACCGCCTATGAAGATGCTGATTGACGTTAAATGGAAGCACTGTTGGCGCCATTTCTACATATGGGCGATTTGCCACATTGTGATAATGGCGTTTTACAGCGCATACGCGATAGAAAGGGCGGTCGTAGCTTTCCCCTCAAACTCAACCCATCCTGAAACCACAGATGTCAAGAAAGACTTCGTGTCCTGGATGTCTTACCTACTTTTACCATTGGTAGGTGCCCCTTATTTACTACTTACAGTGTTACTGGTAATAGCCAGATGCAAGCGCCCAACACCCCGTGAATACATCACACACGATATTGAATACATCGTTCTACTGTTTTTGTTTTCGTTCGGCCTTTTGGTAGATAGTATATGTCATTATAGCTATCTAGAAAATTGTGATTGTTTTCTGGTAATCTCCCTTCTCTCTGGCTGGTGGTTTACCATTTTCTTTTTTCGTGCCTTTGAAGCGTTAAGCTTTTACGTTGCAATGATACTAAAAGTGATTTTCGGGGACCTGCTTCGTTTTGGGTTGTTTATCCTTCTGGCTCTCGTTTCCTTCAGTACCGCTTTTCAAGTCTTGGTTCAAGGTAGTTGTGTACCAACTGCGTATGGTGATGAGACATATAAAGCTTTCTTTCAAACAGCGCTGATCAACTTCCTATTGATGTTTGGTCTTGAAGATATTGAGTTTTTACGTGAAGCTAGGGAGCCTGCCATGGCCTATATCGTCTACCTGGTGTATGTTATAATGACTTACCTTGTTTTACTGAATTCTTTGATTGCAATGATTTCGGAGACGTGTGCCTCAGTACGAGAAAACGGAGAAGTTTTTTTCCATACCCAACGACTTTACGTCATACTCTTTTTAGAAGAAATAACCTATCCTTTTTGGCTACTTGGTGACAAGTGGATTCCATGTGTATCATTTGAAGAGCGACCCGTAACACGAAATGAAATCCTCATATATAGGAGTTACTTTTTAAAAATGACTTCCAACACCCTCGAAAATGAAAGTTATAATGATGTCCCGTCAAAATGTTTTGAACAAGTGCAACAGAAACCTGAAAATTTTACTATTAAGATACAGCAACCTTTCCTCGAGGAATCTTTCGGTAATGACAATAAACCGACTTTTAGATTGATGTGGAATGACGAAAAAAAGTGAAAAAATCTTAAGCGATTCCGGTTTACATTAGTATATATCCAACTTGAACTAGAGTACGAACAACATCCTGTTCTATATTTTATGCTTGTAAATATTCTGTTTTTATCAATTTAACCAAAGCCTTACAACTATTTCAACTATTTAATGATATTCTGTTTAATGTGACGCATTTCTTTTAATTTTCGTTATGTTGTTATGGAACGTCTAAATGTGTAAATCACACCATTGATTGAGGGTTGGAAATTGATAAAAGTTTTTTTCTGTAGAGAACAGTGAGGCTATAATGTGTTTGGATATAAAAAGAAGTAATGGAGAGTTAAAAAGATATAAATAGTCTATTCAGAAATGTAACATACATACAGACTTTTTCACATAACAATGTATCATTTACTATAATAGAAAATAATTTCACAGTAGGGTGATTTTAAGTATATATAGACATACAACCACTACTATGGAAATATTTCCGAAACGCAAAAAGCGGAATTCATTATCCTTTAGTATGCATTAAAGTCAAAAAAGTAAATCTCTCTTGGAGAAATAAATACGATTAAACATTTGAATCGACAAAAAATATTGAGACAAATTATGACATTTCTTTCAAAGTTTCTAGAAATATAAAACGATAACGGCTTCGATTTAGAATCAGTCATCATATTGTTTAACTACCTATTCATATATCATCACAGCGTGCGTGGTAAACCTGAAAGCAATATAAAGTAGTACAAATATTCTTACTAAATTTTTAATATTAGTCAGATTGGTTTCTGATTCCATTTGCTTTAATAAAGAATTTTACATCTATGTTATTTATTAAAGATAGTCCACTAAAGTCACATTGCTACGGGTACCAGTTAGTATTACCTATTTGTAACTAAAATAGTGAATGGAAAACGTGAAGAAATCGCCATATAGCTAAAACATTGGACATGTATTCTAAATTAGTACAAAACTCTTTACTAAAACAAATCAAAATAGCATGATTCTTGTTTTGCCTTATAACCATATTGATGTGATAAGGTTCTTAATAATTATGCCTGAATAATAAGTTATCACGAACTGATATCAAAAATGTCAAAAAAATCAGTTCTAGAGAAGATAAGGATGACTTTTTAAGCTTGTAGATACCATTTTACAATCATGTTTTTTTCTTTCATAATGATGGCTTCAAGGCATTTGCATATATGATATGAAGATTCGTCAACTTCATTTTATTGTCAGAACCATTGGTACATGTTGATACCAACAAGGTATCAGAAATGAAGTATATTTTTCATTTGTACTTTTTCACTTTTATTTCAAGTTTCATACAGCTCGTTAATACATGAAAACATTATATAATTGCTTTGTTTTAAGTTTTCCGACCTCGCAACTGCCAAGGTTATTTGATATATAATATATATTAATATACCAAAACAGTCTGTATTTGAAGACGGGTCACTCGACCGTATGACGATTTCCTCTTGCTATTTTTGTTTTTGAGGATGATTTGCAGTGTATACCGTACCTGGTGTATGTATACAAAGGTAGAACTCTTTATATGTAAATAGTATTATATGTATAAAAAGTACACTTTTTCTTTGTACACAGCACTCCGTGAATGTAAACAGTGCACTATGTGAAATTGAGTACGACGCAAATGTAACAAAAGTCTATGTAAAAAGTACAGATCGTATGTAAATAGTACAGATCATACTTAACTAGTACAGATCATATTTAAATAGTACAGATCATACTTAACTAGTACAGATCATATGTAAATAGTACAGATCATATTTAAATAGTACAGATCATAT